>NW_015166448.1:552091-591513 GCF_001447785.1 Gekko japonicus | reverse complement strand
TGTTAATTGCATGCGGTAGCATTTAAAACCATGCAGGTCCACAGACTCAAGGACACTTAAATTTTCTTAAGAATGGGTGGTGATTTCTGCTGTTTAAACGCTCTTTCTGCAACCCAATGAATGGCCTCAAATTTTGTTCCTGAGAATTTCAGCAACAGTATAGGAGAGCATGGGTGGGTAGAGTGGCAGTGGGAGAAGGGATCAGTGGAAATCAAAACCTCCTCTTAAGAAATGCCTTTCAAGTGCTTGGAATCCACAGTTGGATACAAGCTGTTGATTCACAAGTAGATGATGCAAAGTTTGGAAGTTATTTTTTCCTCTGAGATTTCCCCTAAGAAGAGACTGGGATCAGGAGTAGTGTCCTGATATGCTAGGACTCACTTATGTTTCTTTTCCACTTCTCTCGCTGCAGGGAAGACCCAGTATATATTTCAACATGTGATCATGCCAACCATGGACGATTATTCTTTCAGGATTGTGTGGAAATGCTGAGTTCAAATAACTGCAGAATCTTATATTTCATTTATTTATGCTCCCACCCCAAATTAAAAGGAGGAGTTGGGGAGGGGGTGGAGAAGCCTAAGACACACTCAGCCAGGCTATCCTGATTCAACTCCAGCAGCAATGGCTTTTAACATTTTTATTGCTGCTGAGAGCCTCCAGTAATGGATGCCGCTTGAGTCAATCTACTCCTAAAGGGAATAGTTTCCACTCCTTCCAAGCCCCATATTTCTCACATAACTTCCAGTCATCTTCAGAATCAAATGGAAAAGGAAAACCAAGCTATCATGCTTTCAGAAACAGATGTTGATTTATGTTTATAGTACCTGCCTCAAAAGGACTCAACAATGTAGGTCAGATAGACACCAAACAACGCACAAATCACAGCCAAGCATGAAGTTCAGATACATCTAAACATTTTTATGTAATTTGCTATAACCAACAAATGGCTCCTTCTCTGCACTTATCAGTTTGGGCCTGTGTGAGATTTTTCAGAGAGAACATTCAACGTGGTATGGGTATGAAGGTCCATCTAAATGTGACAATATTCACAGGTCCAGCCCATGTACACCAATTTTAGAAATGTATTTAGTCATTTAAAAATAGCATGAGGACCCAATCCTGAGAGTCTTTGCTGTTCCAGCACTTGAAAAGGCACACAGGGAGGCGAATGAGTTCACCTGGTCCCACCATACCCTGATCTGGATCATGATCAGGCGCTCACAGCATTTTTAAAATGGCCAAATAATCCCTAAAATAGTATTGCTGTCCATGGGTTGGACACATTGATGCCCTAACATCTATTTTGGCCCTCAGTTTTTCTCTGTTTCTGGGGGAAGAAGGTAGCAAGCGGACTGAGTCATCCCACGCTTGCTTAATATCTTAAAGCAATAAAACTACAATTATTGACCAACGAAATATCAAATAACAGAGTAAACTGGCAGCAAAAGTTCTGACAATCATTGCTGTGTACTAAAAGCTGAAGATAATTTTCTACAAACGTGTAATTTGTGCAGGGGATTCCTTTTTTGTAGCTTGAAATACAATGTTGAATAATGTATTTCATTATATTTTAGCCCATCAGCTCCTCTGGGGATTTTCAGGTAGGATGATCAGCTGAATAATTGCTGAACGGAAGCCTGATGGGTGTGCGTGTTTGATTACTGGATGTTCTGCTTGTACCATTTTCCAGATTGGTAGTGGTTACTAGTCTGGTCCATTGTACTTGTGCTTTTCAAACAATTTACTTCTACTAATATTTCATAAGTCATACTTGAAAAATAATCAAGGCAATTAATGTTGGGCATTTTGTAAGTTTACAGGAATCTGATTAATGCTTTAAAATATAGGGCTAATGCTATTTTCATTAAAAGCAAAGATACGAATGATTTGAATTAGCTAGTAAAGTATAAATGTAAATCAGATGTTAGTCTGAAGAATGTACACACTAGGATCTACATATAGTTTTATAATTTAGTCTGTCCCCCAAAAGTTGACCACTATCAATAGCTCAAAACAGCTCAAAACAGCTTAAGGACAGAGTTCTCCCAAGAGCAGAATGAACTGGGGCTACCACCGTAGATCATGCCACTTGGGGAGCCCTGTGCTTCTCTAAAGAAACTTCTGCTCTGCAGCCTTCCAGCCAGGTGCTGAGCTGGTGTTTTGGGGCTGAAAACACATTGCAACACATACTTTGATCCTCAAACCACCGCTGGTCATACATGTGTGCTGGGTTTGTGCGAGCCTGCCGACTTGGTGATAACTTGGGCTGAAATTGGATCACATGCACTTTCAGCCACAAGGCACCACCCAAGACCATACAGAGCCTTCAAACTTCTTTGGGCTGAAGGTACGCACAATGTGCATTTAGTCCTATGCCATTGTCAGTCATCTGGGCACTGGGTGTCTGTGTAAGGATCACCAATTTTCCCAGATCTTTAAATCTCACAAGGCTGGAGTGGTAGTGAGAGGAGCTTGACCTTGGCCCTACATTCCCTGCTTAAGGACCTTGGGTTTGCTGACCTGTTGTTTCTTATTATAAATATTTAATCATTACATTACACTTTATTTGCAAAAAAGTTCTAGGTTAAGCACCATTAAGGAGCAGTCCAAATAAAAACAGAGATATAAATACTTCCTATACCTTTCAGCTTCTTTAGAGTAAGTATGTATGTAGCGTAGTATGTCAAGCTGCCATTGCATCATGATCTTATTGGAGATGGAGACTCCATCCAGAACTTTCGAGTGGTTTCAACAGGATGAAAAAGGCCAGAAAATGTAAGGGTCTCTTTATCCCACATCTCATTAACTTCTTTTGAATTTTCATAGCTTTACAATGATTTTCTGTGTGGCTTGGCAAGCATCGGTTTGAGAACTACAAGTCCAAAGCCCAACTGGGCATGCCAAGCTAGTTCTGTGTACTGTAGCTGATGGGTAGACTGCAAGGCTGCAATCTGATTTTGATACATTTGCTCTTATTTTTTTCCTTGCTCTTTTGCCCCACACATCCGGGTACAGAAACTAAATAGCAGTCAGGAGCAAAGTGAGTGGAGGAAACATACCTAAAGAATGATGTTAACTTGTGCTCTTGAACATTTATAGAAGAAATGTCCTATAAAAGTTTTATGTTTGTTTGCTCTTCAGATCTTGCTTTTAGATTGCAGTGGGGGGGGGAATTCTCAAAATGTAGCATGCAGGTTTGTAGTGGTATATTAAAAATCTGCCAATAAATTGAATTGTATAAATATTAAATGTTAATAATTGCATGAATGGAGTGCTAGTTGCATGTTTACATGAAAATCTAGATTATATTTCTGTAGATTTCTTATTTTAAAAGTAGTAAAGGAGATTGTATAATATAAAAATATGTTATGCTGATGTACATGGACTGTCTTTTTAAATTGTAATCTGCACTACATTATAATTTCCAGTCATATTGAGGAGATAGGAATAATTTATTTCGATCATTGGGATGTTGCCTGAATTTTGCTTGTGTTTCTTGTACTGATTGTGACTGTATTTCTGAACTTTGGCAGTACTTCTTGTTTTAAGCAGTGATTAAAGTGTATCATAGGTATTTTTAAATGTATCTGAAACCCAGTTAATTTTGGCTTAGTCATGGTTTTCCAGTATATTACCAAAGCATCGTAAGAGGTCTGGAATATAATTTTTAAAGGTAAAATAAGTTTTATATAAAACTATGATGTATTAGGAACTTGTATTCCACTGCAGTAGATGTCTTTAGGATAGCTAAAATTATAGTCAAATAAGAGAGATAAAAACCTAGCACTGTTTGAATGTTGGGATGTTCTGTGCTTGGGATCTCTTAGAGTATTTAATGACTTGGTACTGATGTCTATATCTGTTTTAGCTTGTAAATCTGTGTAGGCAGGATTTTGTATTTTATTTTTGTTTAATGCCTTATTGAACAAAAAGCACTACTTCTTTTCTATAATAATAATAATAATAACAACAATAACATTTATGCTTAAGTTTCTTGATTTATTATAATAAGCATTCATCATCTCACTCTACCACTATACCGAATTATTCTGTTTGTCTCATAGATAATTCATCTGCAAAGCATACCCTGAGCAGTTTCAAATATTTAGTAACTATTATTATAATATCATGGAACTATTGATAAAATAATGTTATAGCATATTTGAATCAATTATTTTACATATAAACCGATTTAATTAGGTATATGGCTCTATTTGATCCTCTCATTTTCAGCACAGGAATATGCACAGATTAAATGCAGACTGGTGAAACAGAAACTATTGACACACGTTTAAAACAGCATAGTGGTTAAGTAGTTTTCTGGTGAACTAGCAGTCCTGTCATCTGCCTTGCTGAAGGTAATGGATTCACTTGCTAAGGCTCTAGAGCAGATACAAGGGAACAGTTGGCTATTGGGGCATACATGCCAGCAGCTTCCCCCTTCTCTTGCTGTAATACAGGCGTGTCAGTAACTCTCCTTGATTAGAAAAGGACAAAGGCTTTTTGCCCACCATCTCATGGGACTTTGTGGACTATAGAAACTTCTAATATGGCCTGGTACATGCTTTTCCTGGCAAGCATAGCAGAGCAAGAATGCTGTGCTCTGGTTCACAGATGCAGGGTTAAAATGCTACAACTAAATATGATCCACAGTGATCTAGCTTCCCAAGTGTACTTAATGTCATTCCACATTATAATTTTATCCAGATAATCAAGATAGGCTAGAATATTTATTTATTTATTATATTTATATCCCGCCCTCCCCGATGGGCTCAGGGCAGTTCACAGAGGCAATATAATATTTTTTTTAGGAAATGGCTCCAAAAATGAGTTTGGTAAACTGTTCTTTCTTTTTATTATTGCTTAATATTCTGCAAAAGCATTCTTAATGTTTTTGTTCAGTTATAATTGTTTTTATTTTTTATTTCAGGAAGACCATGTACTCAACTGCAACTTCTGAATCATGAACGATTTGCACGACTTGTCAAAGAAGTTTTGAATACATTATGGCCTAACAGAGAAATCATGGTGCAGTGGTTCCCACTTTCTGAAGATCAAAATCATCCACCTATTTCATGGTTTAAAATGGTATGGAAGAATTTGTACATACATTTTCCTGAAGACTTATCATTATTTGATGACATGCCACTTATCCCAAAGACGTTAGTAGATAAAGACCAAGAAGTAATTGACCTTATTAGATTGAGAACTCCATCTCCAATTATTCTAGATGATGGGTCTGAAACACAACTTCCAGAATTTTTAGCTGACATAATTGAGCAACTTGGAGGGATTGTGCTAAAGGAACTGGACCCTTCCATACAGCACCCACTTTTAAAAAAATATGTACATGGCCCATTGCCGAGTGTAATTCTGCAAATAATGGAAAAGCTTTCCTTACAAAAATTGACTGATCATGTTTCATCACTCTCTACATCACACAAAAATGCCCTTAGGAGCTTCCTTGCTAGTTTAACTGATGTTACTGAAAAAGAGAAAAGACTAATTCATGAGCTAGTGATATTTAGGAGGATTGAAGATTCACCTGATGAAGGCATTTCTTTTACTTCATTGAAAGGTTGTAAAGTGCTGCATCACACTGCCAAACTTCCACCTAATATTAAACTATCTGTGTCACTAGTGGACAGCAGTGATGAAGCTACTATTCGTTTAGTAAATATATTGAAAATAGAACAGCTAAAGACCACTGATTGCATGAAGTTTATTTTAAAAGATATTCAAAATGACTTTTATTCTGTTGAAGAAACAACAAAAATTATGCTGTGGTTTCTGGAAAATCTGACTTTCCTCAAAAGTGAAAACGCAGAAACTTTGAATTGGCTGACCCCACTAACATTTATTCAGGTTGCAGAGGAAAAGATGGTATCAGCTAATGAACTTTTTGATCCTGAGGTGGAGGTATTACAAAATCTATTCTATGGTGAGGAAGACCACAGCTTTCCCCCATCATTGTTCAAAACATCTCCCGATATTCTTCATTCTTTGAGATTAATAGGCTTAAAAAGTGAGAACAACGTGGAAGAGAGAGACATTTTACGTGTAGCACATAAAATTGAAAACTTGAAGGACTGTGCAAGCACTGATCAAGATGCACTTAGAAGAAAAGCCAGAACTTTGTTAACCATTTTGAACAAAAACTCTTCATTGTTACATTCAACTGAAACAAAAGCCATGCTGAAAAAAATTAAATGGATTCCAGCGTGCAAGGAAAGACCTCCAAATTACCCAAATTCATTAATTTGGAAAGGCGATCATTGTAGTCTATGTTCACCACCTGAAATGTGTGATTTATCCCAGGCAACTTTAGTAGGTTCCTCAGTTCCCCTTGTAGAAAGTGTCCGATCAACTGTTGCAAAAGCGCTAGGGATTTCCATCAAACCTAGCATCAAATCAGTATTAAAACATTTTAAAGTGGTAGTTGACTGGCATAGTTCTAAAAAATTTAGTGATGAAGATTACTATCAGTTTCAGCACATCCTGCTGGAGATTTATGGATTTATGAATGATCACTTAGATGAGGGTAAAGAAGGATTTAAAGGCTTGAAATTTCCCTGGGTCTGGACTGGTAAAACATTTTGTTCACTTTCTCAAGCAATCATAAAATCAGCATTTGATCTTGACCTCCAGCCATATTTGCATAATGTTCCAAAAACTATGGCTAAATTTCATCAATTATTCAAATGTTGTGGGTCAATTGAGCAGCTGACTCCAGACCATGTCTCCATGGTCATTCAGAAAATATATCTGAAAAGTGAACACTCTCTTACTGAGGAAGAGAGTAAGCAAAATCTTCATATTATGTTGAATATTATTAGATGGTTGTACAGCTGCCAGATTCCTGCAAGTTTAAATACACCTGTTCCTGTACATTCTAGCAAAAAACCATACAGACTTGCAATGAAGCCAATTCATGAGTGTTGTTACTGTGATATCAAGGTTGATGACTTAAATGATTTGCTTGAAGATGCTGTTGAACCAATAATTCTTGTTCATGAAGACATCCCCATGAAAACTGCGGAATGGTTGAACGTGCCATGTCTCAGTACCAGGTTGATTAATCCAGAAAATATGGGGTTTGAACAGTCTGGACAAAGAGAACCCCTAACTGTAAGAATTAAAAACATTTTGGAGGAATACCCTTCTGTATCAGATATCTTCAAAGAACTGCTTCAGAATGCTGATGATGCTAATGCAACTGAGTGTAACTTTTTGATAGATATGAGGCGAAATAATGACATAAGAGAAAATCTTTTGGATCCAGGAATGGCAGCTTGTCATGGACCAACTTTGTGGTCTTTCAACAACTCTGAGTTTTCTGACTCTGACTTCCTAAATATAACTCGATTAGGAGAGTCTCTAAAAAGAGCAGAGGTTGACAAAGTTGGAAAGTTTGGCTTGGGTTTTAATTCTGTTTATCATATCACTGATATCCCCATCATTTTGAGCAGAGAGTTTATGATCATATTTGATCCAAACATCAACCACCTCAGTAAACATATAAGAGATAAATCTAATCCTGGGATCAAGATTAACTGGAGTAAGCAACAGAAAAGACTTAGAAAATTCCCTAATCAGTTTAAACCTTTCATAGGTGTGTTTGGTTGTCAACTTCCATTGACTGTGGAGGCACCTTACAGTTACAAAGGGACGCTTTTCAGACTTTCTTTTAGAACTCAACAGGAGGCTAAAGTAAGTGAAGTCAGCAGTACTTGCTACAATACTGCCGACATCTATTCTCTTGTGGATGAGTTTAGTATTTGTGGACACAGGCTGATACTTTTTACTCAGAGTGTAAACTCCATGGTTTTGAAGTATTTGAAAACAGAAGAATCTAACCCAGGTACTGCACAAGATACTGTGACTATTAGAAAAAATCTGTGTTTGTCCAAAGCAATAACTACCCCTGTAGTAAGTGTTCTAAAAGAAGCTGCTAAACTCATGAAAACATGCAGTAGTAGTATGAAAAAGCTTCCTACAGAGTCACCAAAGTCCTCATGCATATTGCAAATAATAGTAGAAGAGTTTCATCATGTATTTAGGCGGATTGCTGACTTACATTCTCCAGTTTTTAGGGGGTCAGAAGATGAAACACCTTCTTTTTTAGAAATGGCTAAGTCTGGGCAGACAAAAAGACCTGCTGACGAACTGCCGCAAAAAACAGTAGACACTACAACATGGCTTATATGTTCTTGTATGGACACCGGGGAAGCCTTAAAATTCTCATTACATGAAAGTGGACGAAGGCTAGGACTTGTCCCTTGTGGTTCAGTAGGAGTTATGTTATGTGAAACTCAGGATCAGAAATGGACTGTGAAGCCCAATTGCAGCAATTTAGGAGAAGTATTCTGCTATTTACCTCTTCGAATCAAAACTGGTCTACCTGTTCACATTAATGGTTCCTTTGCAGTTACATCAAATCGAAAAGAAATATGGAAAACTGACACAAAAGGAAGGTGGAATGCAGTGTTCATGCGGCATGTCATTGTGAAAGCATATTTGGAAACTCTTGTGGTTTTACGCAACATGGCAGTCTGTGGTGAACTAGAGAATTACAGTTACTGTGCAGTGTGGCCTGATCCTGACTTAGTGCATGATGATTTTTCAGTTATATGTCAAGGATTTTATGAAGAAATAGCCCACACAAAAGGCAAAGAAGGAATCCAAGTTTTCTCTGATGGTTCTTCTTGGGTGTCCATGAAGAACGTAAGATTTTTAGATGACTCACTTTTGAAACGTCCAGACATTGGAGCGGCAGCCTTCAAGATTTTTCTCAAATACCTTAAAAAAACTGGCTCAAAAAATCTTTGTGCTGTAGATCTTCCTTCATGGGTCAAAGCAGGCTTTGAAGAAGCTGGATGTAAACAGGTATTACTAGAGAATACTTTTTCAGAGAGACAGTTCTTTTCTGTGGTGTTTTTTCCAAACATTGAAGAAATTGAAGCAGAATTCCGTGATCCTTTAATGCAGTATGTTTTAAGTGAAAAGATTGCTGAATTCTCAGAAATTTTGTCTGTTACTCCATGTATTCCTTGTTCTTTAACTGAACATCCTTTGGTGGAACCTTCAAGATTGATCCATCCTGAAGGTCGAGTTGCAAAATTGTATGATAAAGAAGATGGAAGATTTCCCCATGGCACCAATCAGGATTACCTAAATCCAGTAATTTTGGTCAAATTAGTTCAATTAGGCATGGTAAAAGATGATATTTCATGGGAAGACTTGGTTGAACGTGCAGAGTCAGTAGCAGCCATTAATATGACTGATCATGCTTCAGCATGTCTCAGAAGCAGTATAATATTAAATCTCATAGATGAAAAACTTAAATACAGAGATCCTAGAGCTAAAGAATTTGCTGAAAAATTTCAAACAATTCATTTTCTTCCATTTCTGACCAAACCAGCAGGCTTCTCATTGCACTGGAGGGGTAGCAATTTTGAATCTGAAACCATGTTTTCAGCTATGGACCTTTTCACAGTTGATCACCAAGACATAATTTGTCTCTTAAAACCAATTCTTAATGAAAACTCCCATTCCTTTAAAGGTTGTGGGAACATTCCATTGGCTGTCAAAGAGTTTTTAGGTTTGTTGAAGAAACCAACTGTTTCTATGGTCATTAATCAATTGAAAGAAGTTGCAAAGTCCTTTGATGGCATTACTTTGTATCAGGAAAACATTACCAATGCTTGCTACAAATATCTCCATGAAGCACTGCTACAGAATGAAACAGCAAAAGCTATCATCATTGAAGAACTGAAAAACTGTAGTTTCATTCTTGTTGAAAATGGCTACGTTGAACCCACAAAAGTGTCTTTTCATCTGAATTTTGAGGCAGCACCATATCTCCATCAGCTATCTAATAAATATAGAAATAGTTTCCGTGAGCTTTTTGAAAGTGTAGGTGTACATCATGCTTTTACAGTAGAAGATTTTGCTCAGGTTCTTGAGTCAGTCAGTCAGGAAAGGGAAAATAAATCGCTGACAGAAGAAAATTTTCAGCTTTGTAGGAGAATCATCAGTGAAGGAATATGGAGCCTCATTAGAGAAAAGAAGCAAGAATTCTGTGAAAAAAAGTATGGCAAAATTTTGCTACCAGATACTCATCTTACTCTTCTGCCTGCTGATTCCCTGTGTTATAATGATTGTCCTTGGATAAAAGTAAAAGACACAACTGTAAAATACTGCCATCCTGATATTCCTAGGGAAGTAGCTGTGAAGCTTGGTGCTATACCAAAGCGACATAAAGCCTTAGAAAGATATGCTTCCAATATCTGCTTCACTACTCTTGGGACTGAGTTTGGACAGAAAGAAAAACTAACAGGCAGAATTAAAAGTATTCTTAATGCATATCCATCAGAGAAAGAAATGCTGAAAGAGCTTCTTCAGAATGCAGATGATGCAAAAGCGACAGAAGTCTGTTTTGTGTTTGACCCTCGACAACATCCAGTTGACCGAATATTTGATGAAAAATGGACACCACTTCAAGGGCCTGCACTGTGTGTCTACAACAATCAGCCTTTTACAGAAGATGACATCAGAGGAATTCAGAACCTTGGGAAAGGCACTAAAGAAGGCAACCCATGTAAAACTGGTCAGTACGGTATAGGATTCAATTCAGTGTATCACATAACAGACTGTCCTTCATTCATTTCTGGTAATGATATACTTTGTATTTTTGATCCTCATGCTAGATACGCACCAGGTGCAACATCAATTAGTCCTGGACGCATGTTTAGAGATCTGGACAGTGATTTCAGAACACAATTTTCAGATGTGCTGGATCTTTATTTAGGTGATCACTTCAAACTAGACAACTGCACTATGTTTAGGTTTCCACTTCGAAATGGAGAAATGGCAAAAGCTTCAGAAATCTCCTCAGTGCCGTGTTCAGACAGAATGGTGCAAAACCTTCTTGATAAGCTGCGCACAGATGGAGCAGAATTGCTGATGTTTTTGAATCATATGGAAAAAATTTCTATTTGTGAAATAGAGAAAACAACAGGAGCTCTTAATGTTCTGTATTCTGTAACAGGCAAAATAACTGATGGAGATAGGCTGAAACGGAAGCAGTTCCATGCTTCTGTCATCGACAGTGTAACTAAGAAGAAACAGCTTAATGAGATACCTGTGCAACAAATAACTTACACCATGGATACTGAAGACTCTGAAGGAAATCTTACAACTTGGTTAATTTGTAACCGGTCAGGTTTTTCAGCCATGGAAAAAGTATCCAAGAGTGTCATATCAGCTCACAAGAATGAGGACATTACTCTTTTTCCACGAGGGGGAGTTGCAGCCTGCATTACCCATAACTACAAAAAACCACACAGAGCCTTTTGTTTCTTACCTTTGTCTCTAGAAACTGGATTACCATTTCATGTCAATGGGCACTTTGCTCTGGATTCTGCCCGAAGAAATCTGTGGCGTGATGATAATGGAGTTGGAGTACGAAGTGACTGGAATAACAGTCTAATGACAGCTTTGATAGCACCAGCCTATGTTGAACTTCTGATTCAGCTGAAAAAGCGTTACTTTCAAGGCACTGATCCAACAGTGTCAGTACTACAAAACACATCTATGCATGTTGTGAAAGACATTTTGAAAAAGTTTCTCTCTTTCTTCCCAGTTAACAGACTCGATCTGCAGCCTGATTGGTATTGCTTAGTGAAAGCAGTTTACAGCTGCATTCATGAAGAGTCAAAACGTCTCTTACCTGTTGTGCGAGCTCCAAACATCGATGGCTCTGATTTGCATTCAGCAATTATCATCACTTGGATTAATATGACTACCTCAAACAAAGCTAGGCCTTTCTTTGACAATTTGTTACAAGATGAGTTGCAGCACCTCAAAACTGTAGAGTACAACATTACAACACGCAAGACAGTAGCAGAAAATGTGTACAGACTCAAACATCTACTTTTAGAAATTGGTTTCAACTTGATATATAGCTGTGAGGAAACTGCAAATCTTTTTCACTGTCTTGTGGATGCAGACATTCCTGTGAGCTACGTGACTCCTGCTGATGTCCGATCATTTTTGATGACATTTTCCTCTCCAGATTCTAATTGCCACATTGGAAAACTGCCTTGTCGTCTTCAGCAGACGAACTTAAAGCTTTTCCACAGTCTAAAACTTCTTGTGGACTATTGTTTTAAAGAAGCAGAAGAAGATGAAATCAACTTTGAAGGACTACCTCTGCTCATTACACTTGACAGTGTGTTGCAGGTTTTTGATTCAAAGCGGCCAAAGTTTTTAACAACCTATCATGAACTGATACCTTCTCGTAAAGATTTGTTTATGAACACACTTTATTTGCGATACAGCAATATTTTACTTAAATGCAATGTAGCAAAAGTCTTTGATATCACCAGCTTTGCTGATTTGTTGCCATCTGTGTTGCCAAGGGAGTATAAGACCAGAGGGTGTATGAGATGGAAAGAGAACTTTGCAAGTGAATCCTGGCTTAAAAACACATGGCATTTTATTAGTGAATCTGTAAGTTCCAAAGATGACCAGGAAGATGCAAAACCAACATTTGATGATGTCGTTGATATTTTGAAAGACTGGGCATTGCTTCCAGGTACAAAATTCACTGTCTCCTCCAATCAGCTTGTTGTACCAGACTGTGATGTCTTGCTTCCTCTCAGTCTTATGCACATAGCACTCTTCCCAAATTCTCAGACTGATAAAGTTTTTCATGCTTTAATGAAAACTGGTTGTATTCAGCTTGCCTTGAACAAAATTTGCTCCAAGGACAGTACACTTGTGCCGTTATTGTCAGGACATACAGCAAATATAGATAACCCTTCAAGCATTTTAAGAGCTATACATTACATGGTTCAGACTTCAACATTCAAAACTGAAAAATTAGCTGAAAGTGACTTTGAGGCTCTCTTAATGTATTTTAATTGCAATCTAAATCATTTGACATCTGAGGATGACATTAAAATTTTGAGGTCCCTTCCGTGCTATAAATCTATCAGTGGACGATACATAAGTATTTCAAAAAGTGGAGCATGTTATGTACTCACAAGAAGTATCCCCTCAGTTGAAGTGGATAGATGGACACAGTCAACTTCATCTGCCTTTCTTGAAGAAAAAATCCATTTAAATGACTTGTACAATGTGCTTGGGTGTGTTCCAGTAGATGACCTTGAAGTTTATTTGAAACACCTTTTACCAAAGATTGAAAGTCTCTCTTATGATGCAAAACTGGAACATCTTATTTACTTAAAGAACAGACTCTCCAGCATTGAAGAATCAACTGAAATAAAAGAACAGCTGTTTGAAAAGTTAGAGAGCTTTTTGGTCATCCATGATGCTTCTAATAGACTAAAACCGGCAAAGAATTTTTATGACAGGACTGTGAGAGTGTTTGAAGTTATGCTCCCAGAAAAACTCTTTATACCCCAAGATTTCTTTAAAAAACTGGAGCAACTCACGAAACCCAAGAATCGTGCTGCATTCCTTACATCATGGGTAGCATTTCTCCGAAAAATGGGACTAAAATATGTTATTTCCCAGCAGCAAGTATTGCAGTTTGCTAAAGAGATCAGTATGAGAGCTAACACAGAAAACTGGACTAAGGATACACTGCAGAATACCGTGGATGTACTCCTTCATCATATATTTCAAGAAAGAACTGATTTATTCTCTGGAAACTTTCTTAAAGAATTATCTTTAATTGCATTCTTGTGTCCAGAACGTGCTCCAGCAGAAATTGTCAGATTCCATCCCCAGTATCAAGAGGTCAATGGAACACTCCCTCTCATAAAATTTAGTGGAGCCCAGGTGAACCCTAAATTCAAACAGACTGATGTTTTGCAGCTTTTGTGGACTTCATGTCCTATTCTTCCAGAAAAAGCAACACCTCTAACTATCCAAGAACAAGAAGGAAGCAGTCTTGGTCCACAAGAACAACTTGAGCAGGTTTTGACTATGCTTAATGTCAACTTGGATCCCCCTCTGGACAGAGTTATAAATAACTGTAGAAATATATGCAATATAACAACATTGGATGAGGAGATGGTAAAAACAAGGGCTAAGGTCCTGAGGAGCATTTATGAATATCTTAGTACAGAGAAAAGGGAATTCCGATTTCAGCTTCGAGGGGTTAATTTTGTGATGGTTGAAGATGGCTGGAAGTTGTTGAAACCTGAGGAAGTAGTAATAAATCTTGAGTATGAGTCTGATTTTAAGCCTTACCTTTACAAGCTTCCATTAGAACTTGGTACCTTCCACCAGCTATTTAAACACTTAGGCACTGAAGATGTCATTTCAACAAAGCAATATGTGGAGGTTCTAAGTCGTATATTCAAGAATTCTGAGGGAAAACAGCTTGATCCTAATGAAATGCGTACCGTTAAGCGGGTTGTTTCTGGCCTGTTCAAAAGCCTTCAAAATGATTCTGTTAAGGTTAGAAGTGACCTGGAAAATGTGCGAGATCTGGCTCTTTACCTTCCTAGTCAAGATGGTAGATTGGTGAAATCAAGCATCTTAGTTTTTGATGATGCACCACATTACAAAAGTAGAATACAAGGAAACATTGGTGTGCAAATGCTGGTTGATCTTAGCCAGTGTTACTTAGGAAAAGACCATGGTTTTCATACTAAACTGATAATGCTGTTTCCTCAGAAGCTGCGCCCTCGTCTTCTCAGCAGTATTCTTGAAGAGCAACTGGATGAAGAGTCACCCAAAATCTGTCAGTTTGGAGCACTCTGTTCTCTTCAGGGAAGGCTCCAGTTATTGCTGTCTTCTGAACAGTTCATTACGGGACTTATTAGAATTATGAAACATGAAAATGACAATGCGTTTTTAGCCAATGAAGAGAAAGCCATAAGACTTTGCAAAGCCTTACGGGAAGGCTTGAAAGTTTCCTGTTTTGAGAAGCTACAAACAACACTAAGGGTTAAAGGTTTTGCTCCTATTCCTCACAGCAGAAGTGAAACATTTGCTTTTTTAAAGAGATATGGAAATGCAGTAATACTGCTTTATATACAGCACTCTGACAGCAAAGACATCAATTTCCTTCTAGCATTAGCAATGACCCTGAAATCAGCAACTGATAATCTGATTTCTGATACTTCCTATTTAATTGCCATGCTAGGCTGCAATGATATTTACAGAATTAGTGAAAAACTTGACAGTTTAGGGGTGAAGTATGACTCTTCAGAACCATCAAAACTTGAGCTGCCCATGCCTGGAACTCCTATACCAGCTGAAATCCACTATACACTTCTTATGGATCCAATGAATGTTTTTTATCCGGGAGAATATGTTGGCTATCTTGTTGATGCTGAAGGAGGTGATATATATGGATCATACCATCCAACCTATACTTATGCTATCATTGTGCAAGAAGTAGAAAGGGAGGATGATGAAAATTCTAGTTTCCTAGGCAAGATTTATCAGATTGACATTGGGTACAGTGAGTACAAGATAGTAAGTTCACTTGATTTGTACAAATTTTCAAGACCTGATGAGAGTTCTCAAAGCAGGGACAGTGCACCATCTACTCCTACAAGTCCTACAGAATTTCCAGCACATGGACCAAGGACAATTCCTCCTGTCTTCCCTGGAAGGGAGAGTCACAAAACATCATCATCTAAACATCATTCTCCCAAAAAAATCAAAGCAAATTCTCTTTCAGAGATTTTAAGAGAAGTTACATCAGTGGTGGAACAAGCTTGGAAGCTACCGGAATCTGAAAGAAAGAAGATCATAAGAAGGCTCTATCTTAAATGGCATCCAGACAAGAATGCAGAGAACCTTGATATAGCCAATGAAGTTTTCAAACACTTACAAAATGAAATCAACAGGCTAGAAAAGCAGGCTTTTATAGACCAAAATGCAGATAGGGCATCTAGAAGAACGTTCTCATCTTCAGCTTCACGATTTCAGTCAGACAAATTTTCATTTCAGAGATTTTACACTTCTTGGAATCAGGAAGCTACAAGCCATAAATCTGAAAGGCAGCAATCTAAAGAAAAGCATCCATCTTCTACAGGCCCATCTTACTCTCAGCGATTTTTTGTGCCACCCACCTTTAAGTCAGTTGGAAATCCAGTTGAGGCACGTAGGTGGTTGAGGCAAGCCAGAGCAAACTTCTCAGCTGCAAGGAATGACCTTCATAAAAATGCCAATGAATGGGTATGCTTCAAATGCTATTTGTCTACCAAATTAGCCTTGATTGCCGCAGATTATGCAGTAAGGGGCAAGTCAGATAAAGATGTGAAACCAACTGCACTTGCACAGAAGATTGAGGAGTATAGCCAACAGCTTGAAGGTCTTACAAATGATGTCCATACCCTTGAAGCATATGGAGTGGATAGCTTAAAAACACGCTATCCAGACCTCCTCCCTTTCCCACAGATTCCAAATGACAGGTTCACTTCTGAAGTTGCTATGAGGGTGATGGAGTGTACAGCATGTATTATAATAAAACTTGAAAACTTTATTCAGCAAAAGGTATGAGAGACATGGGTACAGACATGGTGTTCTCAGATGTGCATGCCATGCCTCCAGCCATAGTTTTTTACAGCTGCTTTAGAGAGGCATGTTACTGTAGATGTGCCTCTGTGTGATGAGGGGCAGAAGCCATCCTCAAATGTGTAGAGAATACCACAGACATTGATGTGGTAAGTGCATGTCCTGAGTTCACTTTTGCTAGAAAGAGCTACATACTAAATGTAATGGGAAAATGTGATTTACATGTGCAGTTACTGTACTTCAGAGCCTATACATATTAAAGCAGCTTATAAATGCAAGGCATATGGTACTGAGGGCCAAATTAGATGTCCAGTGGTAGACCTGGGTTGGAAACCTGAGTCACCACTGAACAGCTGCAGAGTGACAGGTGGGTGGCATGATTTGCAGTTGGGAAGCAGAAAAGGACTCTTTAAATTTTCCCTGGCCTACAATTTTTGTCCCTTCCATTAATTGCTTTTTCCAGTGATGCAGCAAATGTTTGTTTGGGAGTTTAGCTGGAGAAAAGAGGCTGGGGGAAGAGGGCCAGCAGTGCAGAATGGGAGGGAAGGGAAAGGGCTTATCCCCCCCCCCCATCACCTGATGTTTTTCCACTGCAAATCAGGCTCCGTTCACAGTTAGGTGACATTCCAGATCTCCCACTGAACATCCAGTTCAGTCCTGAGATACAATTAACATATAGTTAATTAAAAAAAGAAACTGAGCCTATCATAAGCAAAACTGTAGATACATATTTACATTTTTTTTTGCAGGGAGAATGAGCTGTAAAACTGGTTGCATACACAAGACAGGAATAGAATTCACAGGACTGAACTGCACTTTATATAACCGCAGCTTAGGATGATGGTTGGTTAATTTTTTTTTGTGTGTGTGTGTGTGTGTGTATACCTATATATTTCCTCGCTTGTATCTAATCAGTTTTGTGTTTCCAAATGGTGTCATTTTTTCAGTGTACTAATGTAAGATGGGGTATATTATCTTTAAAAAGTTCAGAGATCTTTGGAAGCAGAGAACAGAATGTTCTGGATTCAGTTGTTTGCTGTGAACATTCATTTCTCTCAAAATATTTTGTGCTGGAGCTGATAAGTTTGCTGTAGCGTTACATCAAAGGCTAATGGACTTTTGACACAGCACAGTATTTTAATCCTCAGTGTTCAGTTACTTCAACACATGATTTGCTTTCGTTGTCGTCTACCTTACATTTTGTGCAATATCTACATTTGTTCAGTGTCTACTACAATTACATGTGCATTGCTTAGAAATGTCCTTTATTTTGTGTTTTTGAAATCGCACACCAGAAGTCATCTTTTGTTAGACGCCTCCATGCTTCAGCATTTTCTATGTTTTTGTCTCTACTTTTTTTCTTGAGCCACTATTGGAAATGGTATAAATTGGTAAAGTGTTCTTGGTATACAGTGGGATAACTTTTTTTTAATTATTATTACATATTAAATGGTGCTGCAATGTTAAGATTTTTTTATTTTGTCTCACACTGTGGCACATGAGACGTCTGACATTTAGTTCGTATACTTTCTTTTATAAATTGTAATACTTTTTGATAATGCCATGTAAATTATTCAATATTTGTAAAAAAAATCATGAAAACTTATGAAATAAATCTGCTGCATTTAGAATTATGTTCCATTATTATTATATGTCATAACAATTTATTTGATTAGTACACTACAACTACAATTTCATTTAAAGTCTGTAAAACAAAAAGGAACAAAAAGATCATACAGAAGTTGCAACCAAAATTATTGCAATAAGAAAGGAAAAATGATTGAGAATAACTCTTCTATTTAAATGTAAAGAATAAAGAGTCCTCAATAGGGAAAAAAGCTCAACAGATTCTAGGTGTTAAAATCTTTTATTACTTCACATAAAAGCCGTGTGGTTATTTCTGCCATAAATTAATTTTATAATAAACACAAAGATCTCTTCAGGCTGGTGTGTTGATTTTTAAGCAAGGCCTCTTGCACCAGTGTTTTTCAGTAGAGGCAGAAGAAAATCCCTTTTCAGTGCTTTGATTACTTAGTCAAATTGGCTGTTGAGTTACCCTCTCCTACTTATCCAGCCCCATTCTTTTTAAACATCTATATGGAACTGTTGAGAGATTTCCAAAGCTATGAAATGCAGTGTTGTCAGTATCCTAATGACACTGAGCTCCAGTCTGAGCGCTATGGTAAATTCCTTGAAAAAGTTTCTGGGTACAGGTGTGTGGCCAGATGACAGTAACTATAATGAAACTGAATCCAGACAAGACATGAGTGGATGTTACATGATCCCAAGAACAAGGGATAATAGTTTCACTTGTTATATATGTGAATCATGCTATCCTGCAAGGGCAGGGTTTACAAAAAAAATTTCTTGACCCTGCTTTGTTGCTAGGTCCACAAGCAGAAACAGAGTCCTTTTAAATCAGTTTAGACTGATATGTCATCTGCAGTCGCATCCAGCCACTGTTGTGCTAATCTTCTGATTTGATCACTGCAACGTGTTCTGGATAGGGCTGTGATCATTCAGACTGCAGATTCAATTAGTGCCAAAATACTGTTGCATTTATTAACTAGGATATGCTTCAGGAAATGTATTTCTACCTGCAACAGCCCAGTTTTAGCAGTTGATGCTTATTTTTAAAGTGCTGAAGAGCTTGAGTCCTGCATAACTTAAGGAGTATCTCCTTTTTGAGCTCTTGGTTTGTGATCCCTTCTTTTAATGATGTGAAAGAAGAAGAAGAGATTGGATATATACCCCACCCTTCACTCGAAGTCTCAGAGTGGCTTACAAACTCCTTTCCCTTCCCCTTCCCACAACAGACATCCTGTGAGGTAGGTGGGGCTGAGAGCTCTTTCCAGAACTGTCCTTGAGAGAACAGCTCTGACAGAACTATGGCTTCCTGAAGGTCATCCAGCAGCTGCCGATGGAGGAGTGGGGAATCAAACACGGTTCTCCCAGATTAGAGTCCACGCACTTAACCACTACACCAAACTGGCACTTAACCGCTACACCAAAATAGTCTTTGTATTTAGCCTCGTGGAAGAGAATATCTGCTGTACCTACATATAAAAGGTATATTTAACTCTGTGATTGAAAGTGATAGCTGGATACATTGTATTATGCTTGGCATTATACCCAACCAGATAAGAACCAGAGGGGTAAGGAGCTACATTATGCTCTTTGGCAGGAGTACCTAATCCTGTGGGTGCTTCTGGAATGTTGAGGACAGGGAAAGGGCTCCATCACAAAGTGGCTGCAATGAAAGGCCATGGCCAATCACAGAAAGGCTGGCATCACAAATTTTGGGAGGTGGTAAGCAAAGCATCCTCCTGTGATGGCAGCAGCAGTTGCTAGGTGGGGGTTCCTTCCAGACACAAAGGTGAGGCTTTCTGTATTCTTCTGAAGCTCCTCCTACTCTGATGAGGTGAGCGACAGCCAGGACAGGCTTGGGGCGGGGGAAGCAAATGGTCATCAGGAAATCCATCAGCGGCTGCCATGGTGCCCAAGGTTGCCATATTGCAAATCATTAGCCTATGGAGTTCTCATCTACTTCTCTCAGCAGCATGTGTGAGGAAAGGATGGCTCATATCTTTAATCCATTTTCTAAGGGCTCAGAGATAACTACCTTAAGAAAATAAATCCTGCTGGATTAGATCATCTAGTCAGCATCCACAGTTTTACCCAGTGGCTAACCAGTTGCCTTGGAAAACCAAGAAACAGCACAGATGCAAAGCCCTCCCTGGTGTTGCCTCCTAGCCCTAAAAGTCAGAGGTTTACTGCCTCTTAATATGCAGGATTCCTTGCCATTGGCTAGTAGCCATAAGGGGATGTCTCCTCCATGAATCTGTCTGACCCTCTTTAAAGCCATCTGTGCTGATGGCTATCATTACACACACACTGGCAACAAATTCCACAATTTAATTACTTGTTAAATGTCTGCCTGTACCTATGGCCAATCAACTACATTGTGTGCCCCTGAGTTCTGCTATTATGGGGAGGAAAAGATCTCTCTAAACCTCTATATCATGTCATCACAGCCATTGTTTCCCAGTTTATCCTTTACTCATAGGAAAGGTGCTCCAACCCCTTGATCATCTTGGTTGCCTTCTTCTGTTTTCTAGCTCTAATATCCTTATTGAGATACAGCAACCAAACTGCACAGTATTCGAAACATGGCTGCACCATAGCTATGTATCAGGTCATTACAATATTTGCTGTTTTATTCTCAGTTCCTTTCCTAATTATCCCCACTTTCACTGAGTTTTATCAAGCTATCCAGTATATCCTCAAGATCTCTTTCAATCTTGGTCTCAATGAGTTCTAAATCCTAACAGTGTATATTTAAAGTAACCCCCCATATGCATCATGTTACACTTAGCAGCATTGAACTTCATTTTCCATGTTGTTGCCCACTCACCCAAGTTAGATAGATCCCCCTGTAGCTCTTCACAGTGCTCTTGGTTTTTTACCATCCTGAACAATTTGGTATCATTTGGCCACTACACTGCTCACCCCCAATAGCGCTGGTCCCAAGACCAATCCTTGTGGGAGCCAGTTGCTTGCTTCCCTTCACTGCAAGAACTGCCCATTCCTACTTTCTCCTTCATGCTGTTTAACCTATTTTTAATCCATAAGCAGACCTTTCCTTTTATCACCTGATTGCTAAGCTAACTCAGGAGTCATCAAAAGCCTGCTGGACTTTGTGAGAGATGTAAATGTGATCGCACCAATTGGGAACAGTGACTTTAATGCTATTAAGTTAAAGATTTATGTAAATAGGGAGTTGCCCCAAAAGACCAACACAACCACATTTAACTTTAGAAGGGATAACTTCTCTCAAATGAGGGGGCTTGTGAAGAAGAAACTAAAAGAAAAGGTAAGGAGGGTCAAATCCTTTCAGGAAGCTTGGGAACTATTTAAAACTACCCTGTTTCCCCAAAAATAAGACCTACCCCCAAAATAAGCCCTAGCAGGATTTCTATGCATTTGTGGTATAAGCCCTAGTGTGTCTTCTTGAGAAAAAATAAATATAAGACAGTGTCTTATTTTCGGGAAAACACGGTACAATCCTAGAAGCTCAGATAAAATGTATACCACAGGTTAGGAAAGGTAAAAATATGTATACAAAAGGCCTGTGTGGTTAACGAACAAAGTAATGGAAGCAGTAAAAAGTAAGAAGGATTCCTTTAAGTGGTGGAAGGCTAGTCCGTGTGAGGTGAATAAAAGGGAGCACAGGCTTTGGCAAATAAAATACAAGTTGGTGATCAGATAGGCAAAAAGGGACTATGAGGAACATATTGCAAAAACCAACAACAATATTTCCCCCCCAAATACATTAGTAGCAGGAAATCAGCCAGTATCATAATGCCCCTGTATAAATCTATGGTGTGGCCTCATTTGAAATACTGTGTACTGTTCTGGTCACCACACCTCAAAAAAAGATATAGCATTGGAAAGGGTGCAAATAAGGGCAACTAAAATGCTTAAGGGGATGGAACACTTTTCCTATGAAGAAAGGTTAAAGAAACTAGGGCTCTAGCTTGGAGAAATGACAACTGAGGGGTGACATGATAAAGGTTTGCAAAATTATGTATGGGATACAGAAGGTACAGAAAGAAGTACTTTTCTCCCTTTTTCACAATCCAGGAACTCATGGGCACTCAATGAAATTGATGAGCAGTAGGTATCGAACAGATAAAAGGAAGAACTTCTTCACTCAAAGAGTAATTAACACGTAGAATTCACAGCCACAGGAAGTGGTGGCAGCTACAAGCACGGACAGCTTCAAGAGATTTGGATAAACATATGGAGCAGAGGTCCATCAGTGGCTATTAGCCACAAGGTATAGATGAAACACTATGTCAGAGGCAGTGATGTGATGTATTGGTGCTTGGGGGGCCGCAGTGGGAGGGCTTCTGGAGTTCTGGCCCCACTGGTGGACCTCCTGACAACACCTGGGTTTTGGCCACTATGTGACAAAGAGTGTTGGACTGGATGGGCCACTGGCCTGATCCAGCACAGCTTATGTTCTTATGTCTCATTGTAGACATGGGCAGGGAAACCCCAGCACACGTGCCGAATAGTGGCCCACCAGACCATTTTGCTCCATGCAGAGGGCTGGTTCTCTGCCCTAAAGACCACTCCAAACCCTGCTTGGCTTCTGAGATCTGACACAACAGGGCTAGCCTGCATTATCCAGGTCAGGGCCTGCCTAGTAGAGCATCCTGTTTTCTTCCAGTGGTGAACCATGAGTTCAATAAATAACAGTTTTGCTGATCCTTTTGCCACCTATAATTACCTACTTCTCAGTGCTCAAATATGTTGCAAAGATGGTCAGAAAATGTGCAGTATATGTAGTTGTTTATTGACAGACGCGACTATATTCTTGACAAGTAGAATCAACGTCAGCGACTGACAAGTAAAGCTTCCCATCTGGGCAAACACAGACCTCATAGAGTTCTTGAGAGCTGCCAGGTTCTTCGTCGTTTGTTCCTTCAGGCAACTGGGGCAGTCGCACAGTCTGAGCATCAAGTATAAGCTGCATGGAAGAAAAGCATGTACACAAAAATTGATTTGTGTACACAGCAGTAACTCAGATGCAACGTTTTAAAAACTGTCAGGTATGTGCCAGACATGTCTTTTTGAACCAATTTCAGCCTGAAGCAGAAGGAATGCCAATCAAGCAAGACGTTTTAGAAGACTATATTAAAAGATTAAAAATTGATACATGCAGAGCAGAACCCATACGGATAGCTTCCTTCCTTGGTACCTGCTATGCAAATTAAGGGAGGTTTCAATATCAGTTTGTAAATGAAAGCTCAGAAAATAATAAGCTGCCACAACAAGCCTGAAGTAGCCAGATCAGTATATTTCAAAACAGAAGAAACCACCGTGGAAACAGTGTCAGAGTTCAAAGGAACAGCTAGTCAAGCCCAGTAACACCTTACGGATCAAGATTTGGGGGGTATACGCTTTCGAGAGTCAAGACTTCCTTTGTCAGGTATGTGATGAAGAGAGCCCTGACTCTCAAAAGTTTATACCCCAAAGTCAGGTTGGTCTCCAAGGTGTTATGGGGCTTGAATCTTGCTGTTCTACTGCGGACCAACAGGGCTACCCTCTGAAACTAGTGTTCAAAGGAAAGGTCTGAATTGCACTTAATTAGAATGGGCTCTTTGCTCCTTTGGTGTCCAGCACAAAAGAAAGCTTGCTGCTTGAACAAAGCCTTTCGTATCCCGTCAATCCAGAACTGGTTTTTCAAATTCAGATACTGCATATACACAGATACTATGGGGAGAACTGTCAAATCCAAAGGTCACTAGGCATTAATCAAATTAAAGTCACCAAGTATCAATCTCAGGACACTTAAATCATGAATAAATATAAATGTTTACTTACTCAAAGGTGTTAACTACAAGGTAACATGAATATCATTACGTCTTCCCACGCATGTATGAATCATGCCAAGAATTACTAAAACATGAGAATGCCTTGCCATAATATTACAGAAATGCTGGTACTTCTAATATTCACATTTTTTTCCGGCAAGCCTGGGGGTTCCCCGAGGTTTGTATAAAAACCTACTGTAACTAGACCACAGCGTGCACATTTTTTGACCCGCACTCTGAGGCCCAGACTCAGCATTAGATCCCTGATATATTAGAGAAGCAGAGAAATTTCAAAGCATCAGTTAGACCTTTGGGACCAGTCCCAAACGATCTTACTATTATTTCATGTTTGTTAAAACTGAAAGAAATATGGTGGTAATACATTTTTAAAAATCACTTTAAATGCCAATAGTAAACAAAGGGTTTTTAACTCTCACCATGCCATCAGTACTATGAAACTTGATATCCAGGTTAGACAGACCCTCAATATTCCCAGTTTGTGTTTTAATATGAATCCCTCGTGGAGCATCCATGCTGAGAGACCGAGTTGGAGATTCTAGCCTGAAAGTAGTTAGAAAAAAGTAACACCTCAGGAAAAGAAGATGAGCACGTCAGTAAAAGAGATTCTTACTTCATTAATTTCTGTCCTTGTGGATAGGAGATCATTCTCTGAGTGGTTTATATCCCATCTGGGAATGAAAGGCATGGCAAAAACCATTTCCTAGGAGGTGGGACCTCCAAAAAAGCCAGTAGGGAAACCCTATTCAACAGAAACTGTGTCCTCTGTATACTGAAGTTTAGAGGCAAGGGAGCCTAACCTGCTTAAACTGAAAAAATGCAATGCAAGAACACACTGATACCAAGAACTGTGACTGGTGGGGAAAAGCCCTCTGTATTCATACAACTTTATGAGGTGGGCATATGGATCCACAAGTCCTCAGGGAAGGATTTTCTCCCCTTTTGAATTTTTTTTTTTTTTTTGCCATCAAGTTGCAACTGATTTGTGGCAACCCTAGGCAAGAGACATTCAGAGGTGGTTTGCCATTGGCTGTCTCTGTGTAACCACCCTGGTATTCCTTGGGAGGTCCGGCTATTCTCATCTAGGGCCAGGGCCTTTTTGGTCTTGGCCTCGACCTAGTGGAACTCTCTGCGAAATAACATTGGGGCCCTGTGGGATCTGATGCAATTCCACAGAGCCTGTAAGGCAAAGATGTTCCACCAGGCTTTTAGCTGAGGGCAGCCATGGTGAAGACTGGCACCCTCCTTTTCTACCTTTGGCCCCGCATCCCCTTCCCTGCTGCACAGAAAGCACAGCAGCTGGCAAAAGGGGGCTGATCGCCATCTGAACTGGTTGTTTTATTAGTATACTGTAATAATTTTATTGTGTTGATTATATTTTATTTGTTTTAAGGCTGTAAATCGCCCAGAGCCCACTTGCGGGGCTGGGAGATTCAAAAATCTAATAAATAAAAAATAAATAAAAATAAATTTATGCATCTGTGAAGTCTAAAGAGGGAAGTAACTCTCCTTGGTTAAGGCTCACTACAATTAATATCAAGATTAGGGTTAGCATTTTGAAATGGTTCTTCTCCAAGTATGTGTTGACCCTTTTGAAGACAAATGTTACTCTGGTCCCCTGACTTCTTCAAGACAGTGAAGTCAGAAAACACTTCTAAAAACATTCTCCTGGTGCTGTCATGTATAATTCCTACAGGTATAATATTGTCTTGGAAATATGAAGGTATTTCTTTCTTTCTTTTTTTTGCAACGATTGTGTGTGCGTGTATGCCTGGAAGCCATGGTTGACATCTGGTAACCCCTAGTGGTGCTTGGATGTTGCGGAGAGGTGGCTTACTATTGCCTGCCTCTGTGTCCCAGCCTTGGTATTCCTTGGGGGTCTCCCTTCCAAGTGCTTGCCAGGGTCAGCCCTGCTTAGCTTCAAAGATCGGGCTTGCCTAGGCTATCCAGGTCAGGGATGAGATATGAAGATATTTCTTTGGGTTGCTAAAGAGATGAGGTGGAAGAAAACCTCACAGACTCCAAGAGACCTCCATCTCTGATTGCATGCAATATCTATTTGGCTGAGGTTGACATCCCCCACAGATTTGTGAAAGCTCACCTTTACTGCGATCAAGGGGTCCAGCAGTTACTGAAAGGCATGAATATTTGTAAGAAGGAGGGCTTCATCCCAGAATGCTGATTTCCAAAGCTTGACTTGGAGGTATTTTTTGCCACCTTCATTTCTAGTTTCTCTTGCTGTATAGGGTTTGTGCCTCAGTGTTAGAGCATCTGCTTGGCATGCAGAAGGTCCCAGGTTCAATCCCTGGCATCTCCAGTTGAAATGACCAGTTAGTAGGTCATGTGAGAGACCTCCCCCTGAGACCCTGGAGAGCTGCTGCCAGTCTGAGTAGACAACACTGACCTAGATAGACAAATAGTCTGATATGGCAGCCTCATGTATGATGATGGAACGAAAGGACTTCCTGTTATCTATGGGAGAATATGTGGTATTCAGTGCAAGAGCTAATGTTTTGAACAGTGCTGACTCCCAAGTAAATATTTGGAATTATAGCCTGGCAACAGATTCCTACAGAGGGCAATGATGTCTCCTTGTTCAGCAGTTTAAGATTTTAAATTTGGGGTGGGGAGGGATCACCAGTTTAAGATGACTCATTCTGTAGAGATAGTTATGTAAATGATCTTGTAGTCTAAATGTATCTGAAAAAGAGAGAAGGAACCCTAGCAATACTGCTAATTCTGTTCACTGAAAGAATTCCTCAGATAAATTAATCAGTTCACCAAGCCTTATAAATCAAGTATTTGCTGCAAGAAAGAAAGCTTTGAAAATCTGTAGTGCCACAAGATGGCAGAAAAGGACTACAGATCTTTCAGTCTGTTTGCACTGCAGGCCTAGTGCACGTTCAAAATACAACAGAAAGCCAGCTTTTGTGTTTTAAGACCCACTGATATCGGCAGAAACAAAATACAACAGAAAGCCAGCTTTTGTGTATTAAGACACCGATATCAGCAGAAACATTAAGATCATGCTTAAATTTTAACAGGATTTCTTTCCTGAATTTGGAAGCAGTAACTTCTACAACTAGCATTTTCTGTTTACAGATTCAAAAATGGTTTGCGTTTGCTGTTACACAAGGAATTAACTCATACTAGGTATTTTCTTTTTTGAAGATTATCACATTCCTATTTTGTATTGATTCTGGCCGGAATCCAGAGAAATCTGTTTGCACATCCAGGCCCAAGACTCACATTGCAGCATAATTGGCTAGAATAATTGGACAGGGTGTGTGCATGGGACTGGTTTGCATTCCAGACAACTCCAAAATGAGTTCACTGTTACTCAGCTTATGTTTTATGACTGAAATTTATTGATTTTAAAAATCTGTACATATGCAAAGTATGTCCATAAAGTTCATTATATGCCTTTAAATGGAAACTGCCATTTGTCAACAGCAGAAAAGAGGTTATCCTTTATGTTTAGGGCACCTCTGCAGGCTGAAAGTATGTAATTTCAGATACTCGTGAGGGGCAGCATGAGCATCATATGCATGCATTTAGGCATACCAAGCATCCATTTCCAGCAGGTGAACTTTTGCTGCCGTGCTCACTTCCTGCTGCCACTGATTTCATGGTGGAATCTAACCTGGGAGTGTTACAGTGTTACACTGTAAATTTACAGTGATGTAACTTTCAAGTTATGCTCCTGGAGTCCCCCTAACCTCTATAGTTTTACCATAGTGATTTCGAGGGATTCCTAGAGTGTAATCTGGAAATTATATCATTCCCATGTCAGATGTTGCCATCTTGAGGCCCCACAGCAGAAATCTCCCAGGGGTTGTAGGAAGAGGCCTGGCATCCCTATAGGCATTGCATGAACTATGCACATTAAACAGAAGCAGGTTTGCATAAGCAAAGCTGCCTTTAGTTGAACACAAAGACTGCAAGGAGTCCAAATGGCCAAGAGGAGCTCATTCAGTCCCTCCTAACTTACTAGAGTGCAATCCTAAGCAGAGTTACATCCTTCACATCCATTGAAATAATTGTTTAGGATGGCATTGTAAATTAAATGGTTGGTTTTTTTTAAATGACCAGTACAATGAGCGATGTGGGAGTGATCCTCCTTCTCCTTCTGTTTCTTGGACATTTCCACAACAAACCCTTTCTTAATAAATCATGAAAACCAACAATAGCCTAAAACTCAAAAGATCAGGCAAGAGAAAGGGTTTTGTGTGAGCTTTATGCTCTGATGTTCTACTAGAAATTAGTCACTTGAGCCCTACAATGACTGTCCCAATACACACGAGAGAAATAGTCCAAAGCATGAGGCTGACCTGCCATACAGCTGCTTCACCCTTGACACAAAAAGCCCTGAGAATACTGGGATATGAAGCTTTGGTCACAGTCTAGCTTTGCAGTGTTTCTGAATTTCAGCAGAAAACTTTGAAACAGCAGGAGCGTAACATTTAGAGGTACATTTATCGATTCAGACAAAAGCCCTCTAACCTCACATTGTCCACTAAAGTCCCATGCTCTGTGGGCAGAACTAGACTTAATGGCAAATGTAGGTTTGTCACTGAGATGGTAACTTTACCCCACGTTATGAATGCCTGAAGCTGCCTTATCCTGAATCAGATCATTGGTCCATCAAGGTCAATATTGTCAGTATTATCTGTTCAAACTGGCAGTGGCTTTCCAGAGTCTCAGGTGTAGTTCTTTCATATTATCTAAAAGCAGAGCTTTTTAGCTGGAGATGCCAGGAACTGAACACAGGACCTTCTGCATTCCAAGTAGATGCTCTACCACGGAGTCACAGTATTTTACTTCTTCTGATTATAGAAATGTCTGACATGATGACACCGTACCCCATCTGTGCCAGTCAATGATGCAGTGTGAGTGCACAGCGATTCGCAACATATGATCTTAATCAGGGCTATTTTTGGGCAGGAACGCACAGGAACGGAGTTCCGGTTGGCTTCAGAGTTGGCCATGCCTACTATAACCAAAACCTATGCATGCCTGGCTACAGAGGGAAGGCCTGGAGAGCGCCCCCCGGGGCCCCCCCCCCCCCCCGCGGTGACTCTGAGGCAGGCGGGCCAGGGGGGCCCCTGGAAGGATCGGGGAGGCATTTAAATGCTTCCCGGCCTGACCAAAGGGCCGGCTTGCCCGGGCTCCCTGCAGCCACGGGGTGCCCAGAAAAGCCAAGGGAATGCATGGGGTGTGGCTTAATATGCTAATGAGTTGTGCTGTTGGTGTGTGGCCTAATATGCTAATGAGTTCCTGCTGGGCTTTTTCTACAAAAAAGGCCCTGGTCTTAATACTATACATTATCAGCAGGTGAGATAAGCTATTGCTATTTTCAGCAGCAAATCCACATTTTGTTGTCCTCTCCAGTAGCACCAAACAGAATCCCTCTAGTACCTTAAAACAATCCTAAATTGTCTTGTATGTTTATACAGATATTCCGATTTTCCATTGACCACCTTGAATTGATAATAATAAGACTCCAAAAAATTAACCAATACCTATTAGTGATTTTAAAGGCTAACTAAGGTTCTGGTCACCACACCTTAAAAAGGATATTATAGCTTTGGAAAAAGTGCAGAAAAGGGCAACTCGAATGATAAAAGGGTTGGAATACTTTCCCTATGAGGAAAGGTTAAAGCGCTTAGGGCTCTTTAGCTTGGAGAAATGATGACTGAGGGGTGACATGATTGAGGTTTATAATATTATGCATGGGATGGAGCAGGTAGAGAAAGAGGTACTTTTCTCCCTTTCTCACAATACAAGAATTCATGGGCACTCAATGAAATTGCTGAGCGGTCGGGTTAGAACGGATAAAAGGAAGTACTTCTTCACCCAAAGAGTGATTAACACATGGAATTCACTGCCACAGGCAGTGGTGGCAGCTACAAGCATGGATGGCTTCAAAAGGAAATTAGATAAGCATACAGAGCAGAGGTCCATCAGTGGCTATTAGCCACAAGGTATAGATAGGGGCTCTGGGGCAAGTGATGCTCTGTCTTCTTGGTGCTTGGGGGGGGGGTCAACAGTGGGATGGCTTCTAATGTCCCGGCCCCACTGGTGGACCTCCTGATGGCACTGGTATTTCTGGCCACTGTGTGACACAGAGTGTTGGACTGGATGGGCCTTTGGCCTGATCCAACATTGGTGAATCTTATGTTCTTATGTAACTAGTTCTCGTGTTGTACTATGAAGAGCAGAAAGTGAGATGAAATATTAGGAATCCCTCGTGGAACATAGCAATGCTTCTCAGGTTTATCACTGACCTGTCTTATTATAATAAGTTGATTAAACGGATTCAGAAGCCTTTAGCTGAACACAATTGACAATATTTCAAATTAAATGTTCACCATTATACATCTATTTATTTTCTTCATTTATACCCCTCCTTTCTCCCCAACAGGGCCCAAAAAAGCCTTATATTTTCCTCCTGTCCTCCAGTAGGTTAGGCTGAGAGTATGTGACTGGCACAAGGTCACCCAATAAGCCTCCATGGGTGGAATGGGGAGGCTTCTAGTCCAGAACCTAATAAAAACAATTCAGTGCTATAATTTACAGAGAGCTTTTGCATTTTCAAAATGCTTTGCTTACATTATTTTATTCTACTCCTTACAACAGTCCCATAGAGTGGGACAGTATTATTTCCATATTGCAGATGTATTTGAGGTGCTGAGGCTGAGAGGCTGTCTCGTGAGTTGATGGCAGAGGTCAGATGTAAAATGGAGACTTCCTGATTTGTATTTCTGTCTCTCAGCCACTACGTGTCACTTGGTTATACTAAACGGACGTGGCTAACACAGCCCATGGGCGACTGGCTGGATGTTCTGTATGATATAACAGGTGTAGATATTTCTGACACATACTCTTACCTAAGCTCTCTATTAAAATCTTCTGCTCTGACAAGTGGTGTTTCCACAGAATGTTCACAAAGAGCCCCTTCTGGCCCTGAAATGTAGGAATAAAATATTACAGAAAACATATACATACTCAGTCACGAGGTGTCAAAGACAGCAGATTGTCTAACCTTTCTCTCCAATAGCCAACTGTTCTAACTCAGGGCTTGGATCCAAGAAAGCATTCCCATGGACAGAACAATTTCTATCCATGGAGCACAATGTTCTTGCTCCCCCCCCCCAATCTTCTTCACATGGTACCAATTTCTTATTTCTAAGGCACTTCCGTCAAGAATTAACAGTAAAAGTATGCAGAGGTTGTAAATGTGTGATATCCATATGCATGGGTTTCCTGCTACATGTACACTTGATATACCATGTTGGGAAGTTTCTACCAGTCATGGCTTTCCAGTCCATTTAAATATAATGAAAAATCCACACTTAGGATTGTCACATATAAGAATAATATTCAAATCATATGTTAATTTGGATGTTCTGGATTCCCAGAAGCTCTGCTCCTAAAGTTCTTAGGATGGGACACAGAACAGCTATACCAATGCAAAGACGCAAAGCATAGGGAGATATTCTGGTGCAGATTAAGTCTGAGGCGCTAAGTATCTTTCCTATGGATGGCAGCTAGCTTACTGATGTTTAATTAAGTAATAGTCATGCTGCTATTACCATCTACTTCATCATATTAAAACAAGTACTTCCATACATCAACACAGATTTTAATTCTAAGGACATTTAATGACTAACTAAATTACAATAAAATAAGAACCAGCACATATCCCCGAAAATGTCATGTTACGTTTATGAGCACTGTATTGGTTATATAATAAATACTGATTGCCTGTTGCCTGCAGTAGCAATTGTACTTTACTTTCAGAAAGAAGTCTTTACTACTTCCTAAAGAAATGTTGTGCTGTTTAGTAGACTTGCATGCAAACCTGTGACTCGAAGTTTATCTGTACCGATGGCAACTTCACTTTCATTCACGGTAAAAAGAGTCTTTCCATCCAAATTCATGGAGTTGATCTGAAATTGCTGACCATGGACTTCTACCATGTCAGGACCTAGAAAGCATATTGAAAATAACAAGGGAACACTGATCATTTATATCTTCTTCACCTACAAATGTGCCTTGCCAACAAGATGATAATATTCTAAATTTACATGCATATTTGCTCATACTCTGAATTTCCTGATTTAATTAGGGCTGTGGTGGCTCAAGTGGTTAAGACGCTGAACTGCAGACCGGAAGGTCAGTAGTTCAGCAGTTCGAGACCCGAGTGCCGCAAGATGGAGTGAGCTCCCGTCTCTGGTCCCAGCTCCTGCCAACCTAGCAGTTCGAAAACAAGAAATTGCAAGTAGATAAATAGGTACCACTTTAGTGGGAAGGTAACAGTGTTCCGTATGCCTTGTCATCTAGTCATGACGGCCTCATGACCACGGAAACATCTTTGGACAGCAACGGAGATGAGCACCGCATCCCTAGAGTCGGATTTGACTGGTTTTCGAGCAAGGGAAACCTTTCCCTTTACCTTACTAGAATACCAACTGGCAAAGAAAAATAGTTTGGGAATTATTTATTCTGTATCCTGTACACAAAAATGTATGTGTGCAGCTGAACTGTGTGTATGGGAAGAGAGGGATGGATACATTCCCTTATTTCTATGGTAATATTCCAGGTTTCTTAATAACCCCCTATGACACCCCCATCCACCTCTCCCCCAGAGGCAAGATTTCCCCTCTGTTTTTCATTCCTTTTTGTGACTGAGCTGTCCTAGTTTTCTGTTTTCTTCTCTCCTGAAGAATTCTGGCTGTCCCACCCTGTCACAGTATAATATTTTGGCTGAACCCGAGAGAAGGAATGGGAGCCCCCTTTAACTTATATGACTTAAATGGCACTTGAGAAGTTTTTATATTCCAAATTAACAAAATATTTTATTTAACATAAAGGGGAAAGGGTCAGGTGAAATCAGGGGTAAACGACATTTTCATGGACTGTTTTAGTTTCCAGAAGGTTGGTACACTCTTTCCAGCACCCAAAACCCTTCTCTTGAAACACCAGTACTTGTCTTGAGTTTTTAACTGACTCTTAAGGTCTCTAAAGGCAGTGTCTAACCACACCAGACCAGAGCTACTCTTCAGAGCTAACTCCCTGTTTGACTGGGTAGGGAAATTCTCCTCTCACTAGAAGATCTAGCCCCTTTCCTTGGCCCAAATGTCTTTACCTACTTCCCACACTTTTTTTTGCCAGCTTTCCCCCAGTTCTCCAACTGTGTTAAACTGCTCTTGGCTAAGGCTGAAATCAGACTCAACTCAACCCAGGCAGAAATCCGACTGCATTCTCCTCAGCATCCAGTTCAGAAGTCTTTCTCCGCTCAGCTGATGCTAACCAATCAGAACTCTTGGAACAGCCTTTCACTCAACAATTAACCCTTCACAGTCCTTTACCTGTTGATACAACACTTCTAAGCTTTTAAAAATGCAGTCCGTCACACCCCCTTAATAGTTACATAACGTATATATTTCTCAGTGTCCATGTATCACACATAACATATGAAAATGGGTGTCTATATTGGGCATTGGTGTGCATATTAACTCTGAGAATTAAACTGCTTGGGAAAGACTGAAAGGCTAGAGTCAGAAGGATAAAGGCAAAAAATCCAGCTTTTGATTCTTCTGGGAGTAAAGGCAGAAATACCAAGTGCTTTGCTGCCAACCTGCATGGGTTTAATCTGAGTATCCAAGGTACTTGCACTCTGGACTGGACAGGCTGTCACACAACAATTCATGTAACTCTGCATATTCAAAGCTTTCAAATGCAAATAGAAGAAACATAGATGATACCTACCTACACTTAATCTGCCTGTGACATTGCCATCAGAATTGCGCGCATTTAGAGTAACGTTATGAGTAGATTGTAAAAGCAGTGACGAGTCCTGGAGTATGAAGAAGAGGTGGAAATATTAGATGCCTCACAGATAGCCTATGGTAGGTTTTGGCTGTGTTCTTGAGCTTCTTTGCTGTGCGCTCTGGAATCCCTGAGCATGTATGGTGTGCTCTTCCCATCACCCTTTGCCATTTATGTTCTTTAGTTTCCCTGCAGCACTGCACTTCTGACATTTTCATCCCCCACCCCCACGTACACCTCCACTACTTAACTGTGTCTATTTTGTCTGTTTTAAATTAAACTATCTGCTCTTTCATTGCCAGCAGAGCCCACTACAAGGTTTATCACAGGATCATGCTTGGCTCTGGCCCCTGAATATTTCATCCCACCTCACAAGAAGCAGGGTGGGATGGAATCTGGCTAATTTACTAGCAGGTCCAATTAATTCTTGCTAGAATGAAGAGAGGGGAAAGGAGGGGGAGAGAAATTCTACAGGGGTAGCCACCATGCTAATGTGCTGCAGCAAAGAAAACCCCAGCAACAAACAAAAAACAAACAGCATCTTGTGGCATCTTAGAGGTGAACAAAGCTACTGTGGCTTTTGTGCACCCATTTCATCAGATGTATGAAGGAAACACTCATATATGCCTCACACTCATATACTACAATGAGTTCTGAGCAGCTGGGGAAAAAATCACATGACACAGGATTCATTGTAGGCATTACTTTTGAGTTCAGTTCCAGATAAAATACATTGCTGAGTTAGCCTATATAACATAAAGCTTTTATCAGTCAGAAATATTCTCTCCATGGAGGAAGTCTTTCTCTATTGAAGGAAGACTTTGTGGAAGAATGTCAGATAATTCAACTTAGCATAAAGGAGTGATAGGGTTCGATGTAGACTAAATTCTACCAATTCCCCTGTCCTACCACAGACATACCCCCATGTCATTCTTTTCTCACCAGGACCAGCATTTTGTGGCAATCAGTGGGCCACAGTAGGAGGGGGGAAGGCAGGAAAGTTACATTCTACTACTGGAACATTTAGTCTGGATCCATCCCATAGCATCCCATCCAAAGTCTGCCCATGATCATTTTTGACATGTAAACAGTATTCCTTATTAACTGACCCTTGGATTTTCCTAATTTATGGTCTACTCCTTCAGAAGTAAGTACCAGTGAATTCAGTGGGGCCTGTTCCTATCTATGTGTGCACAATATTGCTGTCTTTCTTACCTTTCTAGAGTGAACTTCTTTGGCATACAAAGGATATAAAAATTCTGACTCTCCCTCTAGACGAACTCCTTCACTTTCAACATATAGGTATCCCATTCCAATCTGCAATAATAAAAAAATCTTGTATCCTCTCTCTGCACTATATTTCTTACTGAAATGATTACAAAACTCTTAGATGACCAAAACTGCTGCCTTCTTGTAATGGGTTTCTGAAGAAAACATCACACTGTTACATGGCTAGGGATCATTACGATTTTACTCAGGTTGTACCTAGACATCTTACACTGTCCACAAATCCACAAATGGTAGTTTTCATTTAACATTTGGTCAGATATTCAGGAACTTACATGGATCTTTCCCAAAAGTGTTTAGACTGTGACTGTTTAAATTGTTTTTTTATGTCTCCCATGACTGACTGTAAAGTGCCTGGAATACAAGTAGAGCAGTATGTACACTTTAAGAGAAATAAATTGGATTTACTACTAAATATGCATGACTGAAATGAACATGATTAAGAGAAAAGTATACTTACTGGAGAAAACCACATCACTTTAAGAATCCAAATCATCAGAGCAAAGTTCACTACTAGGATTATGATCAGGAGGAGGACAAATAGATAAAGGCAACGCTTTCTCCAGCCATAAATGCCAACATTGTAGATATATTGAGTTTCTGGTCTTTCTAGGTTAGTACCTGGCGTAGTTGTTATATACTGTTCCCGTACCATCTGCAGAAGAAAGAAAACTAGATAATCATGAAGTTATGGGTTAGATCCAAAGTCCTTCACTGAGCAGAAAAGGTGATTCTGCTCACTCAAGGGAGGGGAATTTTCCTTCAGTCTCTCCTTTCCAATTGAGACTCCCACAATGCAAAGCCACACTGTCCCAAAGGGTAAGGTTGTTAGCTCTGGGTTGGGAAATTCCTGCTTTTCGGGTGGAGCCTGGGAAATGGTGGGGTTTGGGGAGGGAAGGGACTTCAGAATGGTAAAATGCTATAGAGATCAACCTCGAAGGAGCCGTTTTATCCCAGGTAACCACCTCTGTCAGCTCGAGACCAGATGTAAGTCTGGGAGATGTCTACCCACCATCTGGAGATTGGCAATCCTAATCAAGGGTCTACCAACTTCCAAGGAACATATTTTGAGAACCCTGGGTCTACAGTGGGAAGGGAAAGAATGGAAAGATTCATTTTGTGAATATCAGCCCACTCAGTTCTTATATTTAGAACCATTCGCAAAAGAATATAACAAATGGATATGAACACTGAAAATAATTTTTGCTAGTTTGTATTCGCAAATGGGGGGGGGGGGGAGGCCAGGCTTGATGGTGGACCGTTGCTGTCCTCAACCATAGGTCTGGTGGAACATCTCTGTCTTACAATTGCAGAATTGCAATAGGTTCTGCAGAGCCCTGATTCCATCAGCCAGAGAGTTCCTCCAGTACGGCACCAGGGCTAAGAAAGCCCTGGCTCTGGCTGAGGACAGCCGGATATCCATTGGGCCAGGGATCTCCAGGAAGTTCTTATCTCCACTGGGGGGGTGTACCAGGAAAGGTCGTCCCGTAGACATGCTGGTCCCAGACCGTTTAGGGCCTTAAAGGTCAGTACCAAAACCTTGAACCTGATCTGGTATTTGACTTGTGTATGACTTAGGCACTTTTATTTAATTCTTTACAAACCATTCCAATTCCCTACATTTTGGGCACTGCAATTCCCACAATCAGCATGAAGCTGGTGGCCAATTTCAAGCTTTGCTTTCTGATGGGCTATGCCCTGATCTAGCTAGCTAATCCTGGCAGATCTTGGAAGCTAAGCAGGATCAGCAACGCAGAGGTAGGCAATGGCAAACAACTTCTGAACATCTCTTGCCTTGAAAATACCATGGGGCTGCCCTAAGTCGGCTAGGACTTGACAGCAAAAAAAATAACGCCTACCACAAACAGACAACCGTCACGTCCATTACAAATAGCACAGATTTTGGCACTGAAACGCCTGTGATAATCTTGAATCTGGTGGCCAGTAATGAGACTTTATTTTTGATGAATTATTCAACATAGATGTTGAAGCTAGGCTTCAACAGTACGTGGATAGAGAACTGCCAGAAGTACAAGCTGGGTTTCGAAGAGGTAGAGGAACTAGAGATCAAATTGCCAACATTCGCTGGATTATGGAGAAAGCAAGAGAGTACCAGAAAAACATCTACTTCTGCTTCATTGACTATGCTAAAGCCTTTGACTGTGTGGATCACAACAAACTATGGCAGGTCCTTAAAGAGATGGGAGTACCAGACCACCTCACATGTCTCTTGAGAAACCTGTATAAGGGCCAAGAAGCAACAGTTAGAACCGGATATGGAACAACTGATTGGTTCAGCATAGGAAAAGGAGTACAACAAGGATGTATATTGTCACCTTGCTTATTTAATATATATGCAGAGTACATCATGCGAAATGCTGGCCTGGATGAATCACAAGCGGGAATTAAGATTGCTGGGGAAAAGATCAACAACCTCAGATATGCAGACGATACCACTCTAATGGCAGAAAGTGAAGAGGACCTAAAGAGCCTCTTGCTCAGGGTAAAAGAGGAGAGCGCAAAAGTGGGCTTGAAGCTCAACATCAAAAAAACTAAGATCGGAAAGCGATGGCGAACCTCAACAGCATGATAAAAAGTAGAGACATCACCCTGCCAACAAAAGTCTGCATGGTCCAAGCAATGGTATTCCCAGTAGTCATGTATGGCTGCGAGAGTTGGACTATAAGGAAGGCCGAGCGCCGAAGAATAGATTCTTTTGAACTATGGTGCTGGAGAAGACTCTTGAGAGTTCCTTGGACTGCAAGGAGATCAAATCAGTCAATCCTCAAAGAAATCAACCCTGACTGTTCCCTGGAAGGCCAGATAATGAAACTGAAGCTCAAATACTTTGGCCACCAAATGAGAAGGGAGCACTCACTGGAGAAGACCCTGATGCTGGGAAAGATTGAAGGTCAAAGAAGACGGGGACGGCAAAGGATGAGATGGTTAGACAGTGTCATAGATGCAACGAACATGAAGTTGAGCAAACTTCAGAGGACGGCGGAAGACTGGAGGGCCTGGCGTGATCTGGTCCATGGGGTCGCGAAGAGTCGGACTCGACTGTGCGACTGAACAACAACATGCCTGCCACGACTGGACAGATGGAGAGAAGAAGAAGAGAGATTGGATTTATACCTCGCCCTTCACTCGGAGTCTCAGAGTGGCTTACAAACTCCTTTCCCTCCCCCTCCCCACAACAGACACCCTGTGAGGTAGGTGGGGCTGAGAGAGCTCTTTCCAGAACTGTCCTTGGGATAACAGCCTGCCCAGGGTCATCCAGCAGGTGCAAGTGGAAGAGTGGGGAATCAAACCCGGTTCTCCCAGATTAGAGTCCGCGCACTTAACCACTACACCAAACAGACAGACACACACAAACTTTTACTATTATAAATACTGAAAGTTATATATGTAACATATGGGCTGGATTTTAAAAAATGGTGAGCCGCTTATTTAACTGATCATTCTTACTTTCCCCTATATTTGGCAGCCTCTGTGCCACTCAAAAAGCTGCTCCTCAAGGTCAGGGGGACCCACACGGGAATAATACTACATGAGGAGAGCTGCCGCTTGGCTGGGATTGCTGTGGAAATCATGGGCTGATAATGCCCCTTCAAAACCATTCTTGGATCCAACCCAATGGCTTCTATCCCCCAGAGTTTCTTCTGAAGGTGGAAGGATTTCTGCTTCTGAAATGCAACCTTTTTGCCTCCCCTTCCCACTACAGCCTGTAATGTCCCCCCCCCCCAAATCCTGTTCCTGGGGATCCCCTCTCTCCCCCAGGAACAATATTGGGGGAGGCATTTCAGGCGGCTGCAGGAGAGGGGAGGTGAGACTGCTGTACTCCACCAGTGGAAACCCTTCTGGCTGCAGATGAACTCTGAGGGACCTAAAGCACTGTGCTGTTTAGTAAGTGAAAGTTTACAATATTATTTGGCAATATCACACAATCTGGCTTACTTTTAAAGTTGGACATGATTAAAAGTAGATTTCTAGCTACTGAGAAGTGGGTAGACTTGACAACATGTTTCTTTAATGACCAACTAAGAAAATAGTCGGGCAACATAGCTGGTTAATAATAGTAGCAGCAGCTGTTAAACAGTTTGAATTAATAACAGTAGACCTTCCCTTTACTATTTAAATTCTGTTCTGCTGTGCTATCAGCGGCAGAGTACAAGAAAATAGGCTTTGAAAGCAAATGTTCAACGGCTTGAAAACAAATAAGGAAATAATTCTGTTTGGAAAGGGAAAGATGATATAAGGCATTTTTATATTTGTTCATTAAAGGAACTCATCCTTTCATTATCTATAATATGCTCTTTCATATGTCACACATTACAAATTTCTCGAAGAGTCAGGAAGGGAAATGTTGCCCTACAGGTTCCACACAGGTTC
>NW_015166448.1:518903-552054 GCF_001447785.1 Gekko japonicus | reverse complement strand
GGAAGAACCAGAAGATCAACAACTGTCCACACCTTCCACAGACGGATTGCTGGATCCAACCCAGTATGCAAATAGAGGGTCTCAGCATCACTGCCTGAAACATCCCTCACACGCCCATATTTTTTTTTAATAAAGCATCCAGCCTGCTGAAGAGTTTTGTTCCCTAAGGAAAGCTTTCACTCAGTTACCTATCAACATATTCTGAAAACGGATATAAAGAGCTTTCATTAAATCAATGGCTCCTTGTATGTGACAAAAGAAACACTGAGAATTACTTCCTACACATCCCTCGATACAGGGGAACCAGAAAGGTATCTTTCAGGCATACTCAGTAGAACCACGAGGCTGATGAATTTTTATTTTTATTTATTTATCAGATGTATACCCGCCCTCCCCGCCAAAGCAGGCTTTTTGAGAAGATCTGTTATTTACTATCCATTTTGGATAAAACATGTGACCTACAAGGCAACACATCTTGTTGTGGCAGATGGGAAAAATCAGAACCCAGAATGTGCAATTTCTGGTTGCTGTTTATAAAGGTGATCACCTAATGTAAGGTGGGGTAGCCTTGCTGGTCTGCAACAGAAGAGCAAGATTCAAGCCCAGTAGCACATTAGAGACCCACAAGATCTCCAAGGGATACGCTTGCAACAGTCAACATTTCTTTCATCAGACACCAATTTAAATTCACTTTTAACAAATCTCAATCTGTATATTTTTGGAGTTTCTGTCATAGTTCTGTTTGGTCCATGCAATGGTTACAATTGGCTGATCATGTCATGCAGAACTTTTTTTTATATACCTATGAGGAAAATTTCTATGTCATAACGTCTTGATTTAAGCAAATAAAATGGGACGAACTGGACAAATATCAGGCAACCTTCCTGATTTCATTTCCAGCATATGCCCTTGTTAGCCGCCCTGAGCCCATTGGGGAGGGCGGGATACAAATATGAAAAAGAAACAAATAAATATAAACAAACATCTTTATTTATTAATTAAAGCATTGCATGATTTTGGTCTCAGAGAGTGTCACCATTAAGATCATTTGCTAAGAGAAAATTCCACAAACCAAACGTCTCTTCCTTGCAATTATCTATCCTCCTGTAGTTTAAAAACAAGAATTAATCCCCCCCAATGGGGACTATAGCCTGTCTGCTACAGCTGCTACTGTGGTTTGCAAAACAAAAGAAACTGCCATGCAGTTCCTCTTCAGTTACTAGCAGCATGTCTCCCTCTCAGAATCTCATCTGTCATCTGAGCAGCATATCCAGAATTCTTCCTGACCCAAGAATCTAAGGGCAGAGAAACCAGTGTCCAGCAAATATAATGGAATGTGAAACTAATTTTAATCAAGCAAGTTTAGGAGTATGTTTTATCAGGGATGCACTCCTTTTGTTCATTTATACCTCACTTTTCTTGCCAAAGGGAACCCAAACTGGCTTACAACATTCTCCTTTTCTCCATTTTATCCTCACAAATGTGGGTTTCCAGTCTGGATTCTTCCTTCGGTTTGGCTGCTGATTAGCCTGTTGCTGGCAGAAGAAGAAGAGGAGGAGTAGGAGTTGGTTCTATACCCCACCCTTCACTACCTGAAGGAGTCTCAGAGTGGCTTACAATCTCCTTTCCCTTCCCCACAACAGATACCTTATGAAGTAGGTGGGGCTGAGAGAGCTTTCTCAAGAACTGCCTATGAGAGAACAGCTCTGAAAGAACTTGTAACTGACTCAAGGCCCCACCAGCAGCTGCATGTGGAGAAGTGGGGAATAAAATCCAATTCTCCCAGTTTAGAGTCGGTGCTTCTAACCACTACACCAAATTGGCATCACTTTCTTGCCAGCACCCTCTTTAGCAGGATCTGAAACCACGGCTGCTGTTTGCCACATGGGTGTCTTTCTCTTGTGAGCCTTGGGAGAGTTTAACAGCAATGCCTTCTGTGAAACTGCAGTTGTGTGTTTCCTCGTTTATGCCCCAGTGTCTGCATCCTTCTTGCCAGGCTCTCCCCCTCTGACTTCAACAATTGTGAGGGAAAGGTCCTGGTGGTGGTGGTGGTGGGCTCTATCAAGCACTGTCCCTGGCAAGTGATCTGCAGAGGCCCCTGGGTAGTGTGACCAAAGAGAATTCGTTTCCTTCTCAGTGTGTGCAGTTGGCAAAAGGAAACATGGATGCAGGAGAGGACTTGGACCTGCATCTGCAGAACTCTTCAATGCTCCCCTTGATCACCCGTCCTTCTCATAGTTCAGTTTGCGCTGTGATCCTTCCCTTGTTTTCTGCATGTGGTAGTCGGTGGGGCATGGCCTCATCAGTGTGTGCTGGTTCTCTGCTTCAACCTCTGCCTGTCATAGAGGCATTGACAGCAAGCCACACATGGTCAGTGGTGGGTTGCAGCTGGTTGAAAATAATGACCTCATGGTACCGTTTTGGGTTGAAAAAACAGCATGGGGCAGAGGCAGAAGCCCCCTCTCCTCCCTGTGCCATGGTGGTTGTGACCACAATTGGGCCCACAGCACAGTTTTTAAAATGTTGGGAACTCACTGCTTCAAAATGGCGGGACATCTCCAGGGATGCCATATTGTTTAGTCTGGCCCACAGTGAAACTCAAATGTGGCTAATGTAACATAATATATTTTATTTATTTATTTAGATTTATGTCCCACCCTTCCTGTGGGTGGGAATTAAAAGTAGATATTAAGCAATAAAAACAGTTGAAACCGTTAAAAGATGGGCATAGCAGCAATTTAATATTCAGCAGGGCTCTTTTTGTAGAAAAAGCCCAGCAGGAACTCATTAGCATAATAGGCCACACCCAACCGCATATTAGGCCACCCCATGCCTTCCCTTGGCTTACCCGGGCAATCCCCCCCTTGAAGGGAGGGCAGTTTAAAACCCCTTGGCCCACCCGCCTCGGAGTTGCCGGGTGGGGGGTCGCTCTCCAGGCCTTCCCTCTGTAGCCAAGCACACAGAGGTTTTGGCTGTAGTGAGCGTGGCCAACTCTGAAGCCAGCCGGAACTCCATTCCTATGCGTTCCTGCTCTTATTCAGCAATCCTAAAACTGGGAACAATTGGGCCGTGGCCGAGCTATAAAGATCTTATCAGTAGCAGCCAATCAGCAGCATAAACTGCAGCAACTGTGGCAGGGAGGCCAATTAATGGACATCCACTGCCTCTAGGCTTCCCAAGTCCCCCCGGGGGGCAGGGAAACCCCCGCCCCAGAGGCCCGTTCCCCGCCGCCGCCGGATCGGGCCCCCGGGGGAACTCCACCTCGACGTGTGCATCACCCGGAAGTGACGTGACCACGCCGGGCATGCTGGGGGCGGGGCCACAGCAATCCTAGGGAAAACATGGTTTTCCCTCGGATGGCCATGGCCCCGCCCCCAGCGTGCCTGCCGTTGTCATGTCACTTCCGGGTGACGTGCATGCGGTGCGCACGTGCTTCACGCGCGTGCACGAACACCAGACACCGGCCAGGAGCCCCCCGCTCCCACAGAAGATCGACTTGGCAACCCTAACTGCCTTGTCCAAAGACTTGGAGGAACAGCTCCGTTTTGCAGGCCCTGTGAAACTGTACTAGGTCTCGCAGGGCCCTGATCTCCATTATAACATAGCATAACATTTCATTGACATGTATCATCTATATTTGGATTCAAGGAAACTATAACTGAAAAGACAGGAGGATTCTTATACATATATGTGCTATATGACAAATGCCAGTGAAAATCCATTATCTGTTAAAATTATATTATTTTTCTTAAAATTCTATACAGTCATAGCCATGGGGGTAATCAAACAAATGGACAGTTTATATTACTTAAATCAGAGTACTCCAAAGAGAATAAAGTACACAATATTTTTTTTAAAAAATTAATATTACTGATTTTAATACTATCCAGCACTGCATAATGCAATGGAACAGTTACAATTTTATCAACTAAACCGTTAAACATGAGTAAATAATACTTATAAAAGCATCTAAATTCTATATCTGGGGCTTGAAGATAACAAAAGCCCCATAGCAGATAAAAGTACAGAACTGAAAGCAGCGTCACAAGTTAGTTCCAAAAAGCCTGATCATGTATTATATTAAGCATGTTCCAATTCATAATATTTTATCTATCCACTCTTTTCTAAAAGACTTACCTTAGATGACAAAAAACACACAAATTGCTAAACTGACTCTTTCTCTGTCTTACAGTATGACTTTCTCCACTTGTATCTAGCGTGGGAGATATTTTAGGCGTGGCTGAGCTTGTTTACATGTTTGGCATCATCTGACATTCCGCTGTCTTTCATTGGCAACACAGACAAGGCTAATTTTAATCTCTGACACACTGGCTGGTGCTATATCAGGACTTTAAGGGGTGAAAGGCTACGCATAATTCTTAACTTCAGGATAATTTGCATTCATTCATTTGAATTTTTGCCCATTCACCCCCAGTGCAGGGCACAAAACACTTGGGGAAAATGAAAATAAAGTAAACAGACTGAGATAATTCATACGTGCCACTTACAGTACTGTACACCTACCTTCCACCGTTGGTGCACACAGATTAAAAATGGGACGGTAGTTTTAAATTCACTTTTATCAGGTTTCTGCATCGTTTGATGGGTAGGCAGGAAGGTTGATTTTAAGGTTCCTGCACTTTACAATACAAAAGTGATTTCAACCACAAGTATTAGCAACAGCTACAACACCTTCCCCACTCATCCCCATCTTTGAAGGAGGCAAATTTCAAAGCTGGGGCCTGGACCTCTGACAGCAAGGTGTCAGGTCCCCCAGTTAAGACACTCTCCACAACACACTTAAGCAGTGGTAGTTTATTGAGATATGCTTACTTTTGGAAACATGCTCTGTGTCAGAACTGAGAAAAAGCACGAATAATCAAATAACACCCCATGTCTCATGCATACGTCATCATCCAGCCCCTAGGTCGCTATGGCAACCCTGACAGATATACGGCGCCTTGTCTATGCTAGCATGGCAGAAGGTCACCTCCCGTGGGAAGCTGGCGTTGGGGCACAGCTTAAAGAAATGGCTTTGGCTTCTACAAGCAGTCTCTCCCAACACCCCATGCACTCCCCTCAGGAATTCCCTCCCCCCAATATCATGGCAAGCAGTGAAGTGAATTATAAAGAAACAAAACTGAAGCTTGACACAGGGCTCAAAAAGAAGCCCCTTGTGGATGTGGTGGTTAAGAGTGCTGGACCAGAATCTGGGAGACCCAGGTTCAAATCCCCATTCATGCCATGGAAGCTTGCTGGGACTCTCTCAGCCTAACCTACCTCACAGGGTTGTCGTGAGGATAAAATGGAGGAGAGGAGAATGATGTAAGCAGCTTTGGGTCCCCATTGGGGAGAAAGCCAGAGTATAAATGTATTAGATTCCCCTGCCACATGCAGGCAGTCTTGTCCAGTGATCACTGGCATGGAGCTGCAGCAATAGTATTAGGCTAGACTCTAAGGAGATCTGGATTTAAATCCCCAGACTGCCATGAACCAAGACTGGGAAAACATATCACATGATAGTGGTGGGGTAGCTGGCCGGAATTCCTGGAGGAAAGGCAGGATAAAATCCAATGAAACAAATAACAAATCATAACAAATAATAATAAACAAATAACAAATAACATCACCCCATTGTACACATCCAGTCTATGTATCATTGGCTGCTGCAGCTGCTCAGGAAATGATGTCACAGCATCTGGTAACGGAACATTGAACATTATGGTGAAAAGGAAGGGGGTTGAACTCAATACAGGGTCCCGAATTATAAGTAGTTCCTCTCTCTGACAACACCTATGTACAAGGCTTTGTAAACTGAGGCTGAGATCGGGTGGGTTCATTTCCCAAGCAACCTGCATGGGAGGAGGTCATGGGTATGGCACAATCCCTTCCCAGACTGAGTCTATGACAAGTTGCAGACTCTGACTGCAGCCAGACTCAGAATGGGACATGAGAAGGTGCCTGCTCCCACCCACTCCCACCACTGCCACCAGGCTCCGGTGGGCAAGAGGGTGGTCTCTGTACCCCATTATGAAACTGGTGGGGACTGTCACATTCTCTATGAAAAACTTTCAGGATCCAGGATGCAGTATAACTTAAGATGCACTTTATTAACTATTTTTATATCTTAGAAATCAGTATTAGAAGGAGCAGAACTGACTTGCTGCTTCAGCCATGACTCTGCACATCTGTCCCTCCCAACCCTCTAGGACCCATCAAGCATCGCCCAGTTAAAGTCACAGTCTCTTCGCAGGGACTGCCAGGCAGAAGGCACGTGCTCGTTTATGTTGAAAATGGCTTATTCCAGTTCATTCTCCCCTATATAAATCAATGGTGAGACCTCATTTGGAATACTGTGTGCAGTTCTGGGCACCACACCTTAAAAAGGATATTATAGCTTTGGAAAAAGTGCAGAAAAGGGCAACTCGAATGATAAAAGGGTTGGAACACTTTCCCTATGAGGAAAGGTTAAAGCGCTTAGGGCTCTTTAGCTTGGAGAAAAGACGACTGAGGGGTGACATGATCGAGGTTTATAAGATTATGCATGGGAAAGAGCAGGTAAAGAAAGAGGTACTTTTCTCCCTTTCTCACAATACAAGAACTCGTGGGCACTCCATGAAACTGCAGAGCGGTCGGGTTAGAACGGATAAAAGGAAGTACTTCTTCACCCAAAGAGTGATTAACACATGGAATTCACTGCCACAGGAAGTGGTGGGTGCTACAAGCATGGACGGCTTCAAAAGGGAATTAGATAAGCATATGGAGCAGAGGTCCATCAGTGGCTATTAGCCACAAGGTATAGCTAGGGGCTCTGGGGCAAGTGATGCTCTGTCTTCTTGGTGCTTGGGGGGGGCAACAGTGGGAGGGCTTCTAATGTCCTGGCCCCACTGCTGGACCTCCTGATGGCACTGGTATTTCTGGCCACTGTGTGACACAGAGTGTTGGACTGGATGGGCCTTTGGCCTGATCCAACATTGGCGTCTCTTATGTTCTTATGTTCCCACCTTGGAGTCACAAGGGGAGGCGCTCTCCCACTTATGCCCCTGCCATCCAGTTCTAGTACAGGCTATCTTAGAGACAAGCAGCACTGACATAAATGGGGGGAGGTGGCACTTCCTCCTGGGAACACACACACACTTCCCACCCAGGGCAGCAGAATAAGTTGAGACAGCCCTAAAGCTAGGTTTGGCACAGAACAGAGAAAGAGACCACCTCGGAGGCATACAGGGCTTTATGTATTGTGTATTTGGGACTTGGGCTCCATATTGAACTTCTCTTTACAACACTTTTATTTATCTGGATTTGCAACTTATGCCATCCAAAGTTTTTAGAGAAAATAGTCCTAAAATATCATGGCCTGTCTTAGTGGTGTGCATTATTAATTCTCTCTCATTGTCTGGCAGCTGAACGGTGCAATCCTATGCAAAGTTACCCCAATCTAAGTCTGTTGGTTTCAGTTGGCTTAAATTGAAGTAACTCTGCAAAGGATTGCACCATAAATGTACTAAGATCAGAAGATGCGCTCACATCTCCATTAAGCTCCTTAAAATGTGTAAAGCGTTTTCATTTGTTTCCAAACATGCACAGTTTTTCCAATCCTAAAAAACACACAAATCAAAAGCTAGTTTGGAGTTAAAACGTACACATTCACACAGAGGTGAGAAGCACTGTTTGAGTCCCTCTTTGTTTACTGTGTTTGGCCTGGCCAGTATAATTCCCTGTTCACAGGGAATAATTTGTTCACAGTCTGGCACTGCCCATTATAAAAGGCACAATGTTAGAGTGAAATTCATGCACAATTCCCAGTCTCACTGACTTCTCTCTCTGCATAAAGCCATGCTGCAGAGGCCTGGCATGCTTCAACTTTATGAAAACTGGATCCTTGCCATACCATTCCTCTCATGTTACACACATACACATACACAATGTGCTCATCCCGAGTAGCCTGGTGATAGAACATTTGGCTCTCCATATGGAACAAAATCTTTATGTTCACTTCTCATTAATGATACATTTTATGTTGAAAATGGCTTATTCAAATGTATGCAAAGTATAAACGTGGCAGGGGTGACACGACAAACCTTACCAACTTCTACCTATTATATTCTTTGTCAACTTTTTGTGCTTCCTCTGTGGAAACTACAAAGTCTTACTATGATATGAGGTGAGGTTTCTTTCTGACATTCACAGCTGCAGATCATAAATTTAGGAGCCACACATACTTAACTAAAGATGGGATTAGGAGACAATTTCTTTTCTTTTTTCCAGTTCATTCTCTTTAATCCTTTAAGAGATCTTTTCAGAACCAAAGAGTAAATTATCAGATACATAAGTTTAAGACGAGACTTCTCAGTAAAATACAAGCTATTAAAAAAGACTTATAAAGCACTTATACTTTAAGAATAGGGTTGCCAAGTGGTTTTTACTTACTGGCGGGGGATTCTCGCTGCGCTCCGGGAGCCGTTCCTCGTCATGCGCGCGCGCTGCCAGCACGTCACCAGAAGTGACGCGCAACATCGCTCACGTTGAGGGCATGGCCCCGATCGTTGGAGGGAAAACCATAGAGTTTTCCCTCTGACGATCAGGGCCACGCCCCCAACGTGATCGACGTGGTTGTGTCACCTCTGGTGACACAGCCACGCTGTGCTTCGGGGGACGGAGTTCCCCCCGGGGCCCAATTCCGCGGCGGCGGAAATCGGGCCTCCAAAGCGGGGGTTTACCCGCCACCCGCCCCCACTTGGCAACCCTATTTAAGAACATAGCAAGAGCCCTGCTGGATCAGACCAATAGTCCATCTAGTCCAGGACCCTGTCTCACACAGTGGCCAACCAGTTCTTCTGGACGGCCAACAACAGGGCATAAAGTCCGAGGCCTTCCCCTGATGTTGCCTCCTGGCTCTGGGAGTCAGAGGATTAGTGCCTCTGAATGTAGAGGTTCCCCTCAGTCACGATGGCTATTAACTACTGATAGATTTGTCCTCCATGAAATCTAATTCCCTTTTAAAGATGTTTATGCCTGTTGCCATCATTACATCCTCTGGCAGTGAATTCCATATTTTAATTACTCTCTGTGTAAAGCAGTAATTCCTTTTGTCTGTCCTGAACCTACTGCCCATCAGCTTCATTGGATGCCCTCCAGTTCTAGTATTTTGGGAGAAAGAAAAAAAGTTCCCCTTGTCAACGCTCTCTGCCCTTTACCATGTCCCCCCCAGGCATCTCTTTTCTAAACTGAAAAGACCCAGACTCTCCAGCCTTTCCTCATAGGGAAGATGTTCCACCCCCCCATTCAACATGGTTGCCCTCCTCTGTACTTTTCCAGCTGTGCAATATCCTTTTTGAGGTGACCAGAACTGTACACAGTATTCCAAATGAGGCTACACTATAAATCTATACAGGAGCATTACGTTAAAAGCGCCGACTCTAATCTGGGAGAACCGGGTTTGATTAGTTTTTAATCCATAAGAGAACCCGTCCTCTTATCCCATGACTACTAAATTTACTCAGGAGTCTTTGGTGAGGTACCTTGTCAAAAGCATTTATAAAACAATATATTCAGCACACGTTGTTAAAATGTAAAACAGAAGTTCTAGATTTCATGTTATCTAAAATCTGGAGTCTTGCATGTAGACTTGAAATTATGGAAAGCAGGTGGGGGAAGGAAGAGAGGGGGGCAGCATGGTATCATAAACGACTAACCCTAACCCTACCTCTTCTGAAAAATAATAGGACAGGTACCAACCCCCCTATCCCCTCAATACACAGCCAAAATAATCACAATCCATCAATCAATACATAGAGTATCCCCAGCAGGAGAGGACAGCATGCAGACACAAGGCTTTACCCACTGGTGTGGCGGTAGAAAGTGCCATCAAGTGACCCCATAGAATCTTCAAAGCAATCGAAGTAGCTTGCCTTTGCCTGCCTCTGCATAGCAACCTTGGAGCGATTTCTCACTAGAGCTGCCTCGCAGCACAGCGCCGTTTGCCCCGACACAAACATGTCAATTTCACACCCGAAGCTCTGGGGCTGCATTTTGACTCGGGGCTTCGCCTGATTTCCTCCGCAGTTTCGTGATCCTGGTTTTTGAGGATCATGAAACTGCGGAGGAAATCGGGCGAAGCCCCGAGTCAAATGCAGCCCCGCAGCCTCGGGTGTGAAATTGACATGTTTGTGTTGGGGCAAACAGCGCTGTGCTGCGAGGCAGCTCTAGTGAGAAATCGCCCTTGGACTTCCTTTGTGGTTTCCCCTCCAAGTACTAACCAGGACCAACCCTGCTTAGCTTTCCAAGATATGGTGAGACTGGGCCAGCCTGGACCATCCAGGTCAGGGCAACCAGTGGGATACAGAAGCACTTTTTAAGGGAAGAAGAATTGTGCTCTGAGGATGCATTCTTATTGATATTTTTCATTCAATGGGTAAATCAGTGATAGAGAAAACATTTACCCCCCCCATCCCGCAATTTATTCAGTTTTGCCTAAATGGCAAGCCAAGGGTGGAAGGGAAGAAACGCTCTTTTAAAATAGACGACTTTCTTTAAACCTAATTATTTGAAATATTCATATGATCAAAATAAAAGCAGTAGAACTGAAAGATTAGGACAATAAAAATGCAGCAGCAACAAAGGGCTTGAATTAAAAATGCATTTAAAACACTTAACTTTGTTCTTTGTAAACTGCAGTGACCTCTACTGGATTAATCACTAGACTTTTTTGTGTGTGTGTCTTTGTACACTGGCACAGTTCTATTCATTTTTACCCAAGTCCTTCTAAATCAAAATTTTCTGAAACTATAATTATTTTCTAACATTCAGAGGTAGAACTGTGACAAAATTGCTTACCTATTTTTTGTTTGCAGAAAATCAAAATAAGCAGTATTACTATGCAATCCTACAAAGACTTACAGCCTTTTAAATCCACTGATATCAATGGCCTAGAAGGGTATAACTCTACTTAGGATTGCACTGTTAGCAATTTGGAGGGATTTAAACCTCATAGTGTATTTTTAAAAATGTTTTAAGATTTTTCTGCAAACCTGGGAGATTCCTTGGAGAAAAATCTCTGTTTATTTATGTATGAGGCAGGCTCAGGGCGGCTTACATTAGAAGTTAAAATACATACACATTAAACGTATATAGATCTATAGATAAAGACATGCGGTACCTGTAATAAATGTATAATATTAAAGAATTGGGAAAGGGGCTGACCTAAGAGGGAATGGGAAGTTTGAGCACTGTGGGAAGTCAGAAGGGGGGGGGTGTATGGAAGAAAAAAAGGATATGAGATAACTTGTTATATGAATTATAAGTGTACTTATTGTAATATCCTAATAAAGAGTTTTTTAAAAAAAGAAGTTAAAATACATTAAAACACAGATGAAACATCGTAAAACTCAAGTACATAACAAATAAAGTGCTGCTGGTGGTATAACATTACATGGTGATCTGAGTAGGTCATGTTAAGATGGTCAGCATCTCCCTTGTCAATGTGGGTCCGATCCATGGATATAAGTATCCACAGATGGGCCCACCCTTGACTATCAGTATATAAGATAACATTATTAGAACAATTAATCTGAAACACAGAGATAATCAGCTAAAAATTATGTACCAAGTGTGTCATTTAAACTCCATGGCTCCGATCCAATGCAGAATGTAAACAGCAGCCAGGGCTGAATGCTGGGAGCTCTTTTTTGAAAAGCTAAATTCCACTGATCAGCCCCCTGGCAGGAAAGCAGCAACAGGAGGGCAGTGTTCCCTCTAAGCTGAGTTAGTGTGAGCTAGCTCACAGTTTTTTAGCCTCCGGCTCGCACATTTTTGTCTTAGCTCAGGAAGGACCGCTCCAGGGCAAACTAATCTATGCAGTAGCCAAATCGCTCGCTCACAACTGTAAAGCCAGTAGCTCACAAAGTAGAATTTTTGCTCACAACACTCCACAGCTTAGAGGGAACATTGCAGGAGGGTATTCAGTCCAACCCCTTCTTCTCCTTCCCATTTCATACGAATTTAGGTTTTCAGCATGAGTCGCTTCAGGCCTCAGCATGAGTTTTCAGCATGAGTCGCTTTAGATGCTGGATCAGAGAAGGATCTTCACACAGAAGAACAGTTGCATATGTGGTTCCTTACACAACTAGGGATACTACCTCGACTTGGGGAGGGGCTGCTGTTCAGAGACAGAGAATCTCCATTCAGGAAGGATGGAATACAAACGTACTACCAATGTAATACTATACTAAGCAATGAGGCCAGTCCACAATGGGATGCATATCTGGAAATATGCTTTCCGTATCTATGGACTGAGGGTATGCAAGGGTACAAATATTCTCATTAAATAAACAAAATGAGATAAAAAGGCTTGGGGGAAAAAAGATTAGTAGCTTTGAATATACCTAGTTTCTCCAAGGCAGTGTAAGAGATGCTACTGGATCATAACCTGTGACCATTACAGACAGAGGACAAGTGGACAGCTTGAACCAACCAAATTTTTGATTGAAGGATGAACCCTGAAATGATAAATAAGAAGCTTGTTAGCAGATACACCCATGAACATGTGAAGCTGCCTTATCCTGAGTCAGACCATTAGACTAGCAAAATTCAGAGTCAGTATTGCCTACTCTTGAGTGGCAATGGCTCTCCAGATTGTCTCAAAATGGGTAGCCGCGTTAGTCTGTCTGTAGCAGTAGAAAAGAGCAAGAGTCCAGTAACACCTTAAAGAGTCCAGTAGCACCTTCATGGGTCACTGCTCACTTCTTCAGATACAGCTAGAATGTGAGTCCATCTGTCCTATATATTGGAAAGTGGAGTGATTTCAGATGCCAAATGACATTAGCAGGCAAATGATAACAGAAGGTGTGATAGGATTAGGGGTGATATGCAGAGAGGTAGGAGGTGTGGAGAAATCAGCATTGGTAATGAGACAGGAAACCTGGGTCTCAATTCAGTCCAGCTGGATGCATTGTCTTGAGCTTCATTATCAGTTGCAATTCAGCAGTCTGTTTTTCTAGTCTCGCTTTGAGTTGTGAGCTGTAGGTGACCACCAGTTGTGTTCTGTTGTCATTTGGGGGGGAGGGGTTGTAGCAAGCTGTCCCTGGGGATCATTCTGGCCTTTCCAATCATCTTTCTCACCATATCAGGAGGATACTGTAGTTACAAAAATGCCTGTTGCAGATCCTTCAAGTGTGTATCTCTGTCTGAGGGGTTAGAGCTGATGTGACTATAGCGTAGGGCTTGGTTATATACAATGGATTGTTTGATGTAGTTGGGGTGGTAGCTGAAGGCATGTAGATATGTTTCCTGATCTGCTGAACACCACTGGTAGTCACCTACAGCTCACAACTCAAGCCAGTTCAACGCATTATTAACCTACAACCCATGTTGAATAGTGACACTTCCCTCACACAGGCACTGGGAGGACTGACTTTTTCTTGCTTACAGACAACCTGCTAACCTAAAGCAGTTTTTCACCCACGATGATAAACTACTTAACAGTAACATGGACTCTGGTACCAAGGCCTGCAACAAACCAAGATGCCAACTTTGCTCTCGTATAGATCCTGGCAACACCATCACTGGACCCAGCCACATCAGCCCTGCCATCTCAGGTTCCTACTCCTGCCCATCCTCTAATGTGATTTATGCCATCACGTGTCAGCAATGCCCTTCCACTCTCTACACTGGACATAGGCCAGTCCCTTCAACAAAGAATTAATGGACATAAGTCTGACATCAGAAATCACAACATTCAAAAACCAGTGGGGGAACATTTAACCTTCCAGGACATTCAATTGCTGACCTGAAAGTAGCAGTTATCTTACAAAGGAATTTCAAAGGGAGATTAGAAGGAGAGACTGCTGAATTGCAACTGATATGTTCAAAACAATGCATCCAGCTGGACTGAATCAGGTTTCCTGCCTCATTACCAGTCCTGATTTCTCCACCCCTACTACCTCTCTGCATATCACACCTAATCCAATCACACCTCCTAGTGTCATTTGCCTGCTAGTGTCATTTGGCATCTGAAATCAGTCCACTTTCCAGTATATAGGACAGATGCACTCACATTCTAGCTGTATCTGAAGCAGTGAGCAGTGTCTCACAAAAGCTTATACCCTACCACATATTTGAGTGCTACTAGACTCTTACTCTTTTCTACAGATTGTCTCAGTAAGAGGTCTTTCATATCACCCGTTACCTGATCCTTTTAAGTGGAGATGCTGGGAATTAAACCTGGAACTTTCTGCATGCAAAGCAGATGCTCTACCACTAAACCACAGCCTCTCCTCATTGTAATTTAGCTAAGTCACAAAATAAGATCACTGCAATTTTCTATTTAGTACATATGATAAGAACAAATATTTTAATCTTATACAATGCATCTGAGAAGCAATGGTCATAGTCAATCATTTAATATTCAGATTAACTCACAAAGTCACTAACATATAGAATTCAATATCACAGGATGCAGTGTATGCCCACTGGTTTAGATGGCTTGAAAAGGGGATTACAAACAGTTATGGAACATAGGTCCATCAATGGCTATTAGCAATTTACCACTCTGATGCAACAAATTATTGCATGAAATAACAGAAAATGTACATCACATGAAGCATTGTTACATTATGTTATCCCCTATCGCTTTTTAAATTACATTTCAATTTTACATAATTATATCTCATCCTGTGCTTCCTGCATTTCATAGTCCTTTGACCTTGCTGTTTACAACTCACGGCATCCTTAACTTCATATATATGTTCATATATATGTCTGTCTAGTGATAATCTGCATTGGATGATGTGGTCCACAAAGCTGCCATAAGCATCCTGTTAGTTTTTCATATTTGCAAGAGTTACTTGCTAAATTCAAGGTACTAACCAGTCAAATTATTTTGTCAATTGAGCAAGGTCTTTAAAATTGGCACCCGATCACAATATTTCACATGTGTCATGTCATCCATCCACCCACTCTTTTCAATGGCAGCTGTAACCATCCACAACTATCTTAATCTTTCATCTTCCTCAGTACATCTTCTCCACTCCATTCAAATTAACATATAGAGAACTCTCACAAAACTTTCCCAGCCACTGTAAATTCACTCTTGGAGAACATAAAATATATTGTTTTATAAAATATTCAAGATAAAGCATTACTTATCTGCCATCTCCCATCTAAATACATTTGTCACATAAAATACATATTATATTCTAACTCATCCCCAGAAACAACACAAACTGCCATCTCAGTAGTCTCCAAAGTACAGAGTATAAGCAATGAGTTATTCTCAGAACTGTGGGTGATGTAGAGATTGTACTGGAAAAGATGTATAAGGGAAGAACACATAATTGATGAAGAAGAAAGCAACTGTTAGTATAGGTCAGATGCATACCTGGATGAAAAGGAGAACATTACTTTTTTATAGAAGCAGGAATTTCTGCAGCTACAACGTTTCTCATCTCTGCATTATAACTGCACCCATCAAAATTCCTCCCCCTGTTTAACTATAAAAGCACAATTCTGCCTTCTTCGAATTTGGTTGTCAAGATCTGGCATCTGGTGGTAACCAAGAGAAAACCAGGAAAAATGAATGCCTTGCAGGTCAGCTGAAGTCCACTTAGATCAATGAGTTTCTGGCATTCACCCAAATACTTTGGTTTAAAGGTGCTGTTAGAGTGTTCTTACAGGAATGGTGTGTAAAGGCAAGGCAAGGCTGTGAGACATCTGTATTAGAACTGGGCGGGGGAGATTATATATGAACACAGAGTGTGACAAAGGAATGTCTTAAGAAAGACATTAAAATAAGGGCAAATGTGCACTGATATGCAGTTTATATTGCTGGGACAAAGGGGTTTGATATACAGCAAAGGAACATCTCTGTAGGATAGGGAGCACACACAAAAAAGGCATGTTTTTCAAGTTGCATACACACACAAAGTTGGATAATATACAGACTGCCAAACTAGAAAACAATACAGATACTTTGACATTTGTAATTAGTTGCCTGTTGAGAATGGCATATACCCTTTAAAGAGGCAGTAGTATTTGAACAGACCAGGTCGGGAGTCAGCAACGTTTTATAATTAAAGAGCCATTACATCAAAATTCAGAGCAAGAAATTAACTGAGCTAGCATGAGTCCATTAGCATAATTGAAAACATACAATTTAACATTATTGATAACTGACATGGATTAATAGTCAATAAAGTTTCCACAGCTGAAACACTAGTTGTTGCAAATCCTTTATCAAGAAATGACACACATCAAGTGTCCTAATAGATAACAAACATACACAAGAGCATCCTACATAATTGTTTTAGTGCACTGGCATAAATCTATGCATAGTTTGCACTTGGATTACTGGTAACTGTTCATCCCTGTAACTTCCTTTTCTGTTAAGGATCTCTAAGGATAAAAGAAATCTCTGCCTACCATTCGCTTCACATATTGGTCATTCTAGCATCCCACCCATCCCTCCAACACACCTTAAGGTAAAGATTTTGTTTTCTAAACAGCCATTATTTGATTCTGTATTGAGCCATGTTGTTGTTGACCCCAGAAGTAGGCTTGCTTGCCAACCTCCAGGTGGGTCCTGGCAATCTCTTGGAAATTCAATGGTTCTGAGATGACTTCTTGTGGAGGAAATGGCTGCTTTGGGGGAATTAACTCTATGGCATTATAACCCACTGAGGTCCCTCCTTGAACCCCAACCTCCCCAGGCTCCACCTCAAAGCTCCAGGAATTTCCACACTCTTAGTTGGCAACCCTATGGGAAGACTGTTCAATTAAGGGATTTCCAAAGGAAACAAGAAGAAAATACTACCATACCAAATGGTGCCTGGTGAATGGCCAAGGAATACAAGCGAATGGAGGCTTTGCACACTGGGTATATCCTCGCCTGAACAGGAAGAAGATGGCATGTTGGGGTGGATGGGGGGGAGACTGAAGGGCCCGGTTAAGGACCGGGGGAAACGAGTGTGTGCGTTTTGGGAGGCGGCACAGAGGGAAGGAGCACAGAGGACCGTATTCCCAGAAAGCATGCAGAGCAAAAGATGAAGTCTAGTAGGACTGGGCATGTCGGTGTACCTGGTGCCCTCCTTGGTGCGATCCGCGGGCAGAGTCATCGCATTTCCCAGCTTTTCTCGGAAGCAGACAGAAGCGCGTCTTTCCTCCGGTCTCTTTTTTCTACCGACAGTCTGCCTTTTGACAGGCGCGCACACTCACCCTGGTTGTTCCTTGCCCCGCCGCTGCTCTCGGACTTGCAAGGCTGTGCCGGCCTGGGTTCCCGCAGCCGCTTCTGTTTCCCGCCCAGCAGGCGCCTGCCTTCTCTCCGCCCGACACTCACCCTGGGCTGGAGAGGAGACTGAACTCGGCAAGGTTCGCCCGATGGCTTCAGCGCGCCTTTCCCTCCCTCCCTCGCTCCCTCCCTCGTAGACACACCTCCTCTTCTCCACCGCTACCCTCAGCGCCAAATCTGTTCCCTTTCTCTCTTTCCGCATCAGTGTTCATATGCTGAGAGGGGATTTCGTTAAAAGGGAAAGGAAGAAACGTTTTAATCTTTTAGTAATAACTCCCTGGATTCAAATATTTTGAATAAACGAATGAAGTTGATAACAAAAGTCAAGGGATTTAGAGTAACACAGCGATGGCATTACTGAACACTGTATTTTCAGTGTGGGTCTTTCCTGTTCTGAAATTCTGATCTAGGCTCTCCCCAAGATCCCAGACTGCTGGTGGTTCTCAGACTTTTTGAAGTAATTTACAAAGGCAATGAAGTTATACCCCAGGATTGAACAAGGGCTTGGATTTCCTCACTCACTATAGGTGCTAATAGCTCAGCAGGACCAACCCTTTACAGATGTTAATTAGTTCTGCTTATAATGTTTCACACCTTCGATCTGATTTTATATTTTATGATTCAGTCTGATTTTATATTTTATGTTGGGTTGTACCTTTGGTCCTCTGGGGGAAAAGATGAAGCATCAAAGTGAAATATTTTTAACATTGGGTCTCTCTAAGACCAAAATGGAAAAGTCAGATCCTTTAGAAAGCGAAGAGCCTGGTGGCAGTCATTATATTAACACTGTTGGAGATTGATATTAGTCAATGCACACAGTAAAAAGTCTTTGGGACCCATATTGGGTAGTATTATTGGAGAAAACTATAGGGAAATTTAGTTAATATATCAGAGTTTGCCTCATCATAGAAACATGATACTGAGTGCAGTACATAAATCTCCCAAGAGGTATATTGCAAAAATGGTAAACTTACATTTATTCAAGTAGATCTAGTTCACATTCAGGTTGCAGTCTGAAGGAGAGAAAGAAGCCTAACCTGAAGAGTACTTTCCCTGTCACAAGTGGCCAGCTTGTCCGGCATCATGTGTGTGGGAGTATGAGGGCATTGTCTCTACAGGAGAGACCTGCAACGCCATGTGTCTCCATGGAAGGCCATGTGAATGAAGAGAAAACAAAGCGAGAGGAGGGGTCAGAGGGCAGCTCCCTGGTTAAGACAAAGAGGGGCATCCTATTCAAGTGGATAACACCTGTACACACTGTGATGTGGCACCCCCCTCCATGTCCAGGCATGCTGAGTCGCTCACTCCAACAAAAACATCATAAACACATTGTTTTCCCAGGTCCTTCCCCCCCCCTCAAACTGAAGAGTCAAAGGCTGAGTTCAGACTGGCAGTTTGGCCCAATATAGGCACGTTTCAGAAACTTTTTTCGAACGGATTAAAGGAGCCGTTCACATAGGCACAGCTGTCGGGCGTTCCCCAGCCGTACTCAGCCCGTCTTGTAACGCTTCCCTCCCGAGTTTAAAAAGTACCTGGTGAAAGTGGTAGCAAACCCTAGAGAGCACATTCATCCCGCTTCCCAGAAGTGTGAATGCTGAAAGCCTCCTCCTCCTCCTCCCTGGTATGCTCCCGCATCAGTGGGTGCACTGTGACCGGGAATACCTAGAACAAGTTGTTCCGAGTCTTTTTTGCCATGACTCCCTCGTGCTTCAAACTGCCAGTCTGAACTCAGCCAAAGGTTTTTCAGAAGATCTGGAGGTGGACCAAGCTTTGGCATGTTGATGGCGGCTGTGCTCCTCCAAAGCTCCGGAGAGAGTGGCCCGTGACCCGGTGGCAGGGAGGGAGTCTGGCTGGTTCTGGACTCTCCCTGGAGCCCTTGTAGAGGGCTCTCAGCCTGGGGCGCTGGAGGTCCAAAGCTCCGGAGAGAGTGGCCCGTGACCCGGTGGCAGGGAGGGAGTCTGGCTGGTTCTGGACTCTCCCTGGAGCCCTTGTAGAGGGCTCTCAGCCTGGGGCGCTGGAGGTGCCTCTCCCAAAGCCAAGGCCAAAGGATCGAAGCTTCCCCCTGTCCCTATAGATCCCGCCACTGTGGTACCATTCTGGGCATGAGACAAGCATACCGGACCAGCAAGCAACAGACCAGGCAAAAACAAAAAGACTTTCTCTTACCTGATGAAGCAGATCGTGAGTAAGATACTAGCCCAGGCGCCCCCAAGAAAAAGCAGAGGGGGGGGAGGCTACCCACCCCTTGAAAATGACAAACAAGATTCAAAAGCATTACAAAGGGGGCAGAAAGTGGCGGTGTTTAAGCGGATTGCTGATTTCAACTAGCACAATGCCAGACTGTTCCGCCGCCGCTTGGGAGGGAAGCGGCGAGCAGGGAGGGGGGGCCAGAGCGGCGAGGGCCGAGCGGCTCGCCGATCAGCCCTCGGTTCGGAGCCGGAGGGGGGTGGGGAGAGAGAGAGAGAGAATTGCGAGGCCGGCAGTTCCACGCCGCGCGGGCCTCGGCTCAGAGCTGGTGAGGGGGTGGGAAGAGAGAGTGAGAGAGGTAGGTTCGGAGCCTGGGGGGTGGAGAGAGAGCCAGGTGGGTGGTGGGGGGGAAGGGAAACAGCAAGGGGCGAGCGGCTCCCCGCTCGCCCCTGGCTTCAGTGCCGGGTTGGGAGGGGGGGAGGGAAACAGCGAGGGGCGAGCGGCTCCCCGCTCACCCCTGGCTTCAGTACTGGGTTGGGAGGGGGGAGGGAAACAGCGAGGGGCGAGCGGCTCCCCGCTCGCCCCTGGATTCAGTGCCGGTTTGGGGGGGAAGAGGAGCTGGGGGGGAGAGGCAATGGGGGGAGATGGAGGTGGATGGAGGACAGGGGGGAACCAGCAGGATGGGGGGGTACTTACCTCCTCCTGCTGCTTCCTCCTCTGCCTCCCCCCCCGCGAGTATCGCGGGTCCACCCCTTGTAAACATCTAAAGACTTAAGCAAACTTTTCCCAAAGCATAAACAATGTCTTATCGGGCTGAAAAGATGGCGGCGAAAGTAAAGATTCAACAAGAAACTGCCAGCTCAGCATGTCCGGTCTCCAAACCGGAAGTTAACTTTGACTTTCCAGGCATGCTGGATACTGCATTGCGGCCTCTGGTGGCACAGATGACTAACATTAACAAAACCTTGAAGTCTTTGCAAAAACAGCTAAAAGAGTCTAATAAAAGAACAGAAGAAGTGGCAAATAAGACAAAAACAATTGATCAAAGACTGGAAGTTGTGGAAAAAGAAAGATCATCTGATAAAACTCAACTTTTGCAGCTTCAAATGGAAAAATCTTCATATGTGTTGAGATTTCAAGGTGTACCTGAAGACAAACCTGAGAATCTGAAAGAAATCCTTAGTGAAGCGCTTGCACCAGTGACAGGCATCAAGGCGGAAGTACTATTAAGTGAAATGGATATGACCTATCGGACATATTCAGAATTTATCATGAAAAAAAACCTGCCTGGTGAAATATATGTCAGATTCTCTAAGAGAGCTATAAGAGATGCAATATTGAAAGCAACTTCCGGGACTACACTGAAAATCAAACAAGAAGAGATTAGAATCCTAAAAGATATTCCATTTGAGATAAGGAAGAAGAGAAAACAATACAAGAATTTAACCACTTATCTACAGAAAAAGTCCACTGCCTACAGATGGATATTCCCTGAAGGCTTGATCTTCAATTATAAAGGCAAAAAAGAAAAGATTGACTCTCTTATTAAAGCGAAGCAATTTTTGGACAGACATCAAGATTCAAAAAAAGATGAAAAGAACACAGAGGAAGAAGAAGGAGAATTGGACAGTTCGCATGGCTTGGGAAGTCGTGAAACATCTACAGATGGCAGCTCAGAAGTAGAATCTGAATCAGAATTGGGACAGGCAGCACCCAAACCACCTTGGGACTATAAAGACCAGAAGAAAGGAAAGAAAGGAAAAACAAATGCTTACATCTAAGTAGAAATGTTTATATTACAAAGTCTTGCATTGTCAATAACTAACTTTATCCATATTGAAATAACAGAATGAAATTCTGTTTTATTTTGAACAAGAATAAGAGGAAAACTTTGACTTAATATAACAATGATTATGATATATGGTCTTTGTGTAGCTGTATTTTTAGTTAGTTTGTAGATCTGGAGGTGTATTTGGACTTCATAAAAAACCCTTTACTTTAAGATTCTAGCCACTCTGTGGCTCAGAGCTAGCTACGCTGTTGAAACTATTTAAGGGAGAGTATTTTCTTTCTTTCTTTTTTTTAAGCCCCCGGAGGGGATTTAATTTTTTTTATATATATCACTACAAAAACTACAACAGAAAAGGGGGAGGGAAAACTACATTTATGGGATAAAGTAAAGAACCCACTACTAACTAAAATCCCAAGAGGGGAGATCCTCCAACTAGCTTAGTTACATTCAATCTTCCATCATTTATAACATTATAAACTGAGTCAAGCATTTAAAGTTAATGCTTTTCTTTTAAGCTTAAATTTAAACTGTCTACAAAGAGTACCCCCGATAATCCCGTTTCAAAGTTCACAAAGGCACAATTCAGAGTCCTTCAGCCTTTACTTCTCCTTTCCCCATCTCTTCTGCAACTTATAAGGACTTTTGGGGGCTGCTGCCCCTTGTTCTGACAGAGAGTCCTCTCTGGAAGAACCCGAGTCTAGCTTGCCACTAGACTTGCTGTCCTCTTCTTTTTTCCCGTCCTCTGGTCTTCCCAACTGAGCCCTTAGGAATTCTTGAGCTTTCGGAACAGAGTCAATCTTTTCTTTTTTGTCCTTAATCTTGAAAGTGACACCTTCTGGAAATAGCCATTTATATCCAATTGAATTTGTCTGAAGAAAAAGCACGAGCTCTTTGTACTTCTTTCTCCGTTGTCTCACTTCAAATGGAATATCCTTTAGCGTTCTGATAGTATTCTCCCCCACTTTCAGGGGTACTCCAGAGACCGCTTTCAGGATTGCGTCCCTCACATGTCTCTTCGAGAATCTTACGACGATTTCCCCAGGCAGATTATTTTTCTTTATATAACCTGAATATGATCTATAGACCACATCCATGTCATTCAGTAACGCATCCGCCGTCATTTCTGTCACTGGGGCTAATAATTCGCTCATCACTTCTTTGAGATTCTCTCCCTTGTTCTCTGGCATGCCCTGGAAACGCAGGATCATGTTGGCCTTTTCCATTTGCACTTGCAACAGTTGATCTCCCATGGAGGTTTGTTTCCTTTCCAGCTTTTGCACTATTTCCTTTATTATACTTGAACATACTCTGAAACTTTCTGCATCATGAACTTTCAGAACAACTTTCTAAGTAAGAAACATGTCTGAGTGTTATAGAAACCATGGTAAATCCGCTGCTTGAAGACTTCCCCAACATAATTCTGCTTTTGCTCACTTAGTCCAAGGTCACCAGCTTCTATCAATGACTCCCACCTGCCTCACATGCAGTCGGGCCCACTCCTTGCTTGGCCCGGGGGGGGCAGTGGGGGCATGGGGTGGTAGTGATCCTGGTGCTCCATTCTGGACTTTTGACCAGGCCCCAGAATCACTGAGACTCAGGTAGAAAGATTTAAGTTTTAGCACATGTTCTTTCATAATTTTTCATCTTCAGTTCCTTTCCCAATATATGTTTGCTGTTTCAAACATTAATCTGAAGCACTGATTATCTATGTAAGATTGCTGCCCGCATTATTTTTTCCAGAGATGCCTTGAGATGCCTGTCAAGAAATGAAGATGTGTGAAAAGTTAATTTGTGAATGGTCTGATACATGTCCACTTTAGATTTCCCTGAGTTTCTAATAAAGAGGCATTCTAAGCAGATTACTCAAATGTAAGTCTCATTTTATTCAATGTGGGCTTATTTCCAGGACAGTGATTCTAGAAAGTGAGTTGTTCCATTCTAAGCCCATTGACTTCAGTTGAGATGTAAGGATTGCAGTGTTAGTTGCCTGTTCTTCTTCTAGATGCTTATAGCATTAGACTTCTTTCCCCAAACAACTTTCCGTATATTGTTATTGTGGCACTAATCAATAAATTCCCAGGGTTTCATTTTTAATGATCAATAAATGTTGTGTGTTCAGCCACAGGGGACTTTTACTGTCTCTCACAGATTCTCAAATGTACTTAATAAGAGCTCAAAGATATCTATTGCTGGTTTCTTCAGCCTCTTGATGTGTGACTTATTAGTCCCTGATACTGTAAATTCATTAACTTTGGCAAAATATAAATGATTAAGTCACAGAAGAAACTAGTAGGGATGGTCATACAAAAATGCACTTTTTTTAACCCTGATAACAATATCCTATGATTGAGAAAAGCAGTTTTAGTGTTGATTTTAGACTTTACTATGTTGGCTTGCATTGCATGCACTCTTTTGCAGGTTATCTGTTTCTTAATGAAAACTACTAGCTTGGGATATTATCTTTGCTCAGACCACCTAGTGAGCATGAATTGATGTGGCTGGTAGTTCAAACCTACAATCTTTACATTTTGCTGATTTTGGCTCTGTTCCCATGCACACCCACTTGAGAGTAAGGCCTATTAAACTTAATAGTACTTTGGACAAACATGCACAGGACTGGGTTGTTGGTTTCCCATTGCAGCTGGACTGACTGCAGTCACCCACTATTTTGTGCTTGCTTAATTCTTATTATGCCATTTATTTGCTGAACCCAATGGAAGAGGGCTCAATAAATTAATATTACATGTCATACCGAACTCTTTGGCTGAATTCTTTCTGTACCAAAAGTCCTTTGATAGTAATCTTTTTTCAAGTGACTGCTTGCATTTTTTGCAGGATTCAAATCACAGCTGTAACTCCTACATCTGTACAGTGGATATGAGGATGAAATGCTCCTCTGAGGAACTGATTGTTTTTATGAATTATGTCTGAAGCATCTTGAATACCTTTGGCAGAAAGGTGGCCTAGAAATGTTAAAACTAATACATAAATAACCCATTAAAAACACATTTTTTTGGGGGGGGGGGAAGCCTACTCAGATTGCCTTCCTGCACGTAGTTTCCTAGTAATTTTGCTCATGGCACACTCTTATCTGAATTAAGATGGGTAGCCATGCTAGAATGTCTGTAGCAGTAGAAAAGAGCAAGAGTCCAGTAGCACCTTTAAGGCGCTACTGGACTCTTGCTCTTTTCTTATCCGAATTGTTTGCCATATATTGCTGCTTTGTTTATCTTGTATGAAGGTTACTTAGCAAAATAGTGGCTTGGACTGGTGGAACAGATGCATTGTGCATGCTGCATATGTATCCATGGACAGGAAAGAAAGTGCAATGTAGTCATATTAGCTGGCCCTAGTCCCACTGATTTTGGGCCCCAATGATCCCAGTTATATGAATTTACAGAAACAGTTCATGGTGATGCTTCTATATTCCCTCTGACCTCCCATCCTGCCTGTCTCCTATTTGTATATTTTCTTAACAATCCTTTATTCCTTGTAGAATTTTTGGATTTCATCCAATTATTCCCCCTTCAGATGCTTCCGGAATGTTTACCTGCACATTTTTCCACCTTGCGTGGTATGTATATGGTGGATAGTTTATACATTGTTGATGTAAAGGCATTCCAGCTATCTTCAGTATTCAATGATAGATATTCCTTAGTGACTGGAATGCTTGTTCTGAAATCCTACCTATAATTCTTTCTCTGTAGGAAGAAGAAAAACAGCAAACCAAACCCATGATTATGCTCGAGCTGGGTCAGTGGAGCTGAATTTTTCAAACAAAGCAAATTATCCCATTGTCAAGTAAGCATTTGCAAGATTAAATAGCCTCCCAACTTTAAAAAAAGGAGGAGCCCATCAGAGGAAGGCTGAATGAGGAACAGCTTTTTAAAAAATGTGAGCGAGGACATCATCCAAATATTGAGCCGAAGAGTGAGCTCCCGAAATAAGGAGCAACCAGTGGAAAATTGCTTTAAGTGAGAAATGCAAAAAGACCCAGATAAAATATACAGCGTACAGAGACAATGTCAAGATATTTTCAGTTAGATTAAAAACAATCACAGCAAGATGAAGTAGTACCGCAATATGCTAAGAAATTAAAGAACATTAAATGTTGTTTAAAAACCGTATATTTAGTAATTGCTGTGTCTCAGGTTTTAGTAGTGAAAAGGGTACCAAACAATATCATGCTGTTGGGAGGATCAGTGAGGGAGAATTTGTGGTTATGGAAATTGAATAAAAGCTTAAATCTCAATGTCTTTATAAATAAGTTTTGGGATAGAGAGGCTTCACAATTTTTAGACTGCTTCAGGATCCGCTCATACAAAAGATTCCTGACATGGCAGAGGCACATTCTTTATGGAATGCTTGAACATCCACTGGTTCAGTTCATATTTTGCTCGCCATTCACAAGCTTAGAGTTGATTTTTCATTTAATGATTTGGCTGTTAGTGAGCAGTTTAAACCTGCTGAGCAGGTTACTTTCTGCATATTTGAACAGTACAGTATAGTACAATCAACAGTATTTTGTTCTGTGTTTTTTAACATAGTTCAGTGGGACTCCTAGATTCCTACCCACCTCCCATACATAATGTCATCACTACATGCCAATCAATTAAATAAAGAGTGTGCAAACCTATCAGTCAGCAACTGATTATAAACACTGCTTTTTACACTATGGTGTTATTGGGGTTATTTTGCACATGCACATTATTCACACAGCCTTATGGAAGTCATAGGTCTCCTCTCATGTAATTTAATTGCCGGATCCAACCATCCATGACCTTGGTGGAGAATCGATTTCATCTACTGCACAGAAGCAAATGAAGCTACAAGACAGAAGGACTGAAACTCTGCTGCCATAACTAGCAGCTAAAACACGGTCTAGCAACTGTTTGAGTCGGACAGTAGCAAGACGAGGAGATCCAGGTCTCAGTGCATGAGTGACCGCAGCTATTGGAAATGGTGTATTTGCTTGCCAAACATGTCTGTTGTGAAGTTTGCAGCATGTCCCGCCACTGAGGTAGCCAGTTGGCCCCCCCTGGATCTGACCCATGTGCTTTCAGAGAATATAAATTGGGCCCCTCTGCAGAACAACAGACCTGAAAAACAGACCTGAAAAAAAATCTCTTCCCAGTCTCAGACCCTTTCGTTATTTTCTCTGGTACACCCAGGGCTTTTTTTTGTAGAAAAAGCCCAGCAGGAACTCATTAGCATAATAGGCCACATCCAACAGCAGAAGCTCATTAGCATATTAGGCCACACCCTGACAACACAGCTCATTAGCATATTAGGCCACACCCCAGCTGCTGGGCGCCCGGGCAAGCCCCCCTTTGAAGGGAGAGGAAGGCAGTTTAAACTGCCTTCCCTTGGCTTGCCCGGGCACCCTGCGGCTCTGGGGAGCTCGGGCAAGCCGACCCTTGGACAGGCCAGGGAAGGCACGGGGAGGCATTTAAATGCCTCCCTGATCCTTCCAGGGCCCCCCCTGGCCCGCCTGCCTCAGAGTCACCGGGGGTGTGTGTCGCTTTCCTGGCCTTCCCTCTGTAGCCACATAGAGGTTTTGGCTGTAGTGGGCGTGGCCAACTCTGAAGCCAGCCGGAACTCTGTTCCTGTGTGTTCCTGCCCAAAAATAGCCCTGGGCACACCCATTTGGTTTTTCCTATGGCTGCGTTTTGCATCTTGTTCTTTCATACTCAATCAAGATGGGCTTATCAGCTATAGATGTTGGCTGGCTGGCTTCTGCTTTTGTGTTTCAGGCTGCTGGTCTTGGTTAATTCTTGATCTCATCATAGGTTCATGTAGATGGAATGGACCACTTAGTTGCTAACCACCAATCATACCAGATCATGGCTGGTTCTACATCTGGATGAATACTTGTAGGCAGATACAACTTTTCCTGTTTCTGCATATGGTATGGAAAAGTCACATTTGCAGAATTTCTGTGCAACTCTTACAGACATTGAGACTACCTATTTGGGATCTGGAGATGAAAATACCAAGAGGAAGTAAGGGAATAAATAGAGCAAGAGTCCAGTAGCACCTTAAGGATTAACAAAATATGTAGTATGGTATGAGCTTTCATGAGTCACTGCTCACTTTTTCAGATATCTGAAGGCACTACTGGACTCTTGCTCTTTTCTGCTGCTACAGACAGCCTAACACAGCTACCTATCTTGATCTAAGGGAATAAATATTCCTGATTTCGCACATCAATGGGAATTTACCAGCCCAGCTTCTACAGATAAAGGGACCGTTGTGGAGGCATCCCTGGCCAATGTTATCCTCATAGTGGTGACCTGAAGGGCTGTAGACCACAGATGAATCATACAAGACTCATAACACGTCAGTAATCAGTTCAAGTAGCCAATGCAAATAATGAAGGGTGTATATGAATTTAAAAAAATTAATCAAAAGTGTCTAAATCAGCAAAAAGCAGTGCTTCAGTACTGTGAGTAAGATGCAAGCTTCATGATCACAAGAGCATGTGGGTTGTCGGGTTTTCCAGCAAAAAGAACATTTGTAAACCGGTTCTGCTAAACAGGTTCTGGGTAACTGCCATGAAGGACATCAGAAGGGAAATGGAAGATTCTATAAATTGTAGGCTAAAATTTTCTAGAAAACTTCAGTACTTAAATAATTTAGTTCCAAGGTTATTGGTGTTTCATAAAACACATTTTCTCTGATGGTGGCTTAGTGAGTGAAGCATGAAAGGATTTGCATACTTTTGTTAGCACCTGTCAACCAGCACCTGTCAAACAGCAAGCTGTTGAGCTATTAACCTCAAATTGGCCAATATATCTGAATAACAACAACGTGTTGACTTGCCATGCTATTACTATTATCATCAAAGGTGTTACAACAGGGAACTGTTTTTAAAATGTTAAGTGAGATTGCATAATATGTACATGTCTTCCCTGAAGGAGTTGGGCTATTCATTCATTTTCTATGATACACACACACACAAGACAGTTATATTTTCACAGAGCCTTCATACTGCTCCACTGGTCAGAGCACTTGGCCGCATGGCAGTGTGGTCTTATGACCTTAGTATTTCTGTGGCTGCTCATTAGTACTTCTGTCGAGTGAATCCAGAGGGCAGTCTGCAATCGTGGAAGGAAATTAGCTGGTTGCAAAGATTTGATGCTAAATGAAAGAAAAGTCCCATGAAAAAGTATGTAGGATTTAAGTAAAAGGTAAAGGTTCCCTTGCTCAAAAGCCAGTCGAATCCGACTCTAGGGTTGCGGTGCTCATCTCCGTTTCAAAGCCAAAGAGCCAGAGCTGTCCGAATACATTTCCATGGTCATGTGGCCGGCATGACTAAACACCAAGGCGCACGGAACACTGTTACCTTCCCACTGAAGTGGTACCTATTTATCTACTTGCAATTTCTTGCTTTCGAACTGCTAGGTCGGCAAGAGCTGGGAGCTCACTCAGTCATGCGGCACACTCGGGTCTCGAACTGCTGAACTACCAACCTTCCACAGCCTGCAGTTCAGCATCTTAACCACTTGAGCCACCACAGCTCCTATGTAGGATTTGGCAAAGGTCTAATAAATGTCTTCTTCAGCATATCATGTAAATAGGTATAAGGAGTGATACGGTGATAGGAAAAGAAGGAATCAGGTAAGGGAAAAGGATATCAGACATCTATCTACAGGTCATTGCCCTTTCTGGATCTTCTTCCAGCTGAGGTAATGCTGGTGACCATAACCTGCTAGGCTATAAAATCCTGCTGTTTAATGCTAGCTCAGTCACAAGTAAAACAACAGCCATCCAGGATTTAATACTGGCATGATCTGGCATGCATCATCAAGACCCAATTGGGGGACAGGGGCTGGGTTAACATTTCCCAGTTGTGCTCCCTGGGATACTAAGCGACACATCAGCCTAAGCCTGGCAGGTGGGGAGGTGGTGTTGCTGTATTGAGACTGTTTCGTCCTAATGCTGTGCCCTGTCCAGGACTCTGCTACTTTTGAGAGTATTTATCCAGTGTGGAGACTGCAAGACAGGATTGGGTTTCTGTAGGTATAATGTCCACCCTGCTGCCTAACCATTTCCGTATCCGAGCTGGTTGAGGCAGTCTCGGGGGTGGTGTTGAGGACTGGTTGTCCTGAGGGACTTCCAAGATTCATGCTGAAACTGCCTTGTCAGGAACAGTCAGGACCTCATGCTTTCTATGACAACCATGGACTCATCTCTAGTAATAACTGTTCCTACTCGCTGTGGGTCACACTCTTGATCTGGTATCTTGTTCTGGGCAAGAAACTGATCTGAAGATGGAGGAACTGAGAACAGTTCCACTATTATGCGTGGATCACTAACTGCTGGAGCTTAGACTTACAGGGCTATCAAGACTGCAGGAGTCTACTTTAAAGCCAGATGGGGCCAAATGGTTTTTGATGGCTTTAGGGGATTTTCTTGTTGATATAGCTGGAGCTCTACCTGATTTCCTGGTTGACCTCTGGAATGAGGAAATGACCCATGGCAGTGATGGTGATGAAGAAACATTACCTCTCTGCCACCATTGTGTCTGAACACTGCAGGCCTGCAGAACTCTTGTGGGTGATCAGGTGCCTTCTGGGATCTGGCATGTGCAAAGAGGTGGACTGCTTAGTGGCTTGCTGTGACCAGTTTGCTTGACACATTGCAAATAAACTTTCTCACATCTGTACTGACTTGGACTCTACATTAGCAGTGATAGTGTTACCACAAGTGGCCTGTCTTGATATTGGGGAAAATTAGTTATGAGACCGAGGAGGCCAGAAGGGTACAAGGGATTGCACACCTATGTATACCAAGGTCCAGTTCAGTAGGCTCCAGATTTAAAGAGTGATTAAATAGTTTTTATTAAAGAATATTCCTGGTTACAGTCACACTAAGCAGTCAACAAATGCAATTCAGAACTAAGAAAACAGAGGAGATGATAGCAAGGCTTAGGATCAATTATGGGGGTTATACTACCTGTTCAGATGTGCAGAAGCCTGTGAAGAGGATAGTGCAAATGGCCAGCGTTCCACACTATGGAGAAGGAGGCCCAAAGAAGAGACCTTGGAGGTGCACTCAATGATAGGCGCCCTCAGAGGGCACACCAAGACAGGGCATGCTCTGTATTTTTTAAGGAATTCTGGGGGCAGTCTCCCAGGCCAGAACTTGATGGGATTAATGCCTGTTGATGGTCCTACTGGAGCTGGCTGAATGGGTTTGATGACCACTAATGGTCCTGCTGAGGTAGGTTGAGTAGGTTCCCAGGCTTAGACAAAAAAGTGGGAAATGGGTCTCCGATCGGCATCAGAGAGGATGGTTGATTAAATTAAAGTTTGATTAGTTTATCTTGGTATCCTGAGGGAGGAGGCAGGAAGGACAGGTGTTGAGACAAAGATTTCCATATAGGCGAATGTGTCATACAAAGGGCTGATACCCGCAGCTCCCTCCTCACTTCCAGACTCATAGGGTACTGGTAATCTTCCCTGGTTCTTGCCTTTCCATTCTTTATTGTCTCCTTTCCCCCTGGCCTGCCCCGCCGCTCAGGTCTTAAAGCAACCAAGGCATGGGGTTACAGCTAACTCTAGTGGGACCCACCGTGAACTTGCCCCACCCTTCTTCCTTGCGGTCGGGCTCTTTGCAGAGGGGCCAATGGGTCCCTTGGCCCCCACAGCCCCCTTTGGTAGTGGAAAAGCCCTGGGCAGGATGGCAAGGGAGGATCCCGGGTCTCTCAGGGAATCCTTGTAACGGCTCATTCGTGGATTGACGCCGGAAGGTGGGCATCCCTGGGGCCTCTCCCCAGCTGCTTCCATGGGGGATTTATCGGCCTCTTCTTTGCCCTGGTCATCCCTGACAGAAAGATGGTCTCCCCCAGGAGCCAAGGTTGGCAAGAGGTGAGGAGTCAGGAGGGGCTCGGGCGAGATCTCCTGACAGATGGTTTGCCAGGTGGATACTGAATAGCTATGGAAATGCAGATACTTTACCTGGAGGAGCTCACATTTATTTCCATATGCATTCCTCTGTCAAGTGGAGGGAGAGATTGGAGATTGCTTCGAGGGCTGCCTTGTGCAACCTGAGATTGAAACCCTTTTTGCAGAGCTTTGGCTAGCTCTGTAACACAGGTCAAGAGTGTTAAGGTCAGAAGTGGGGTGCCCCACTGTTGGAGCTACCTGTGAGTAAGGCAGTGCCCTTGGGCTACAATAGGGTCAGATGTTATTATTAACAATAGGAAGATGCATGAAAGCAATTGGGCAAACTTTGCTTATAATGCTCTTGGATCCTGATGATAACAATTATCTTTGTTATCTTTGCAGTCTGCAGTTTTACAGAGTTTATTCTGCCCCATTAATTAGATCGAGCTAATGAGATGAATTTCAATACATCTGTGAAACCTCCTCATATATCCAAGAGTTTGATTGAAGTCACTGAAGCACATGAAAATATATTACATGCAAATGACCTTTTGATGATATAAAATTATGTGAAATCATTTGCAACTGTAGGAGATGTGAGCAAAATTAAGATGTTAGCAATTTGTGTTTTATAAAGTTATTCTGTAAAATGGCAGCCAGTAATTAATTCTCAAGATGTAATGAATTGGTTTGTTGCTAAGTGTGAAGAAAATTTGGAAACAAGTCTGGACATCTTGGGTCCAACCCTACATATGAAACTACCATTAGCTCTAGATAGCAGAGCTGAACCAGTGCTAAAGAAAAAGAAGAGGAGGAGGAGGAGGAGATTGGATTTATACCACACCCTTAACTACCCAAAGGAGTCTCAGAGTGGCTTACAAACTCCTTTTCCTTCTCCTCCCCACAACAGACACCCTGTGAGGTAGGTGGGGCTGAGAGAACGGAGCTCTGACAAAGACTGCTCTTCTTCAAGAACAGCTGTGCCAGAACTATGGCTTGCCCAAGCTCATCCAGCAGGTGCAAGTGCAGGAGTGGGGAATCAAACCCAGTTCTCCCAGATTAGAGTCTGCGCACTTAACCACTACACCACTGCTTGGGAAAACAGCATGTCTTACGCATATGAGTGTGTGTATGTGGTTTTCATTAGAAAAATGACAAGGGAAAGGGTTAAGTAGTGGTCTTCCCTACTACTGTTGCAGGCAAATCTACATCCCACAGAGCTGTATTTTAGTTCAAAACAAGTGGGGGACCTACAGGGAAGATCTCATTTCCCCCTGTCTCCTCTCTCCCAGTAGTTCTCCCCAGCAGTCCCCATTGCTTCTCCCCTTTTCCATTTCTCTCCTTCCCACCCACCAGCCAAACTACTTTTACCTCCCTGCCCCCGCCTTCAGCTTTCTTGCCTTCCTCTGTCAACCTGTGCCCAGGAAAAGTATGGCCAAGCTTCAAAACATGCACAACGGCCTCTGTTCTTGGGCCTGAGTTGCTTGGTGGCTGCCAAGCCTGGCAAGTCCTCCTCCACTAGGGGACATGCCAGGGGAGGAGACAGGCCCCTTTCCAGGGCTGTTTTGGCCTCCCAGTCTCCCCTCCCTGCAATGATTTTGTCTTACAGAAACTAAGGATTGGAAGTAGGGTTGCCAACCTGCAGGTGGGGCTTGGAGATCTCCCACTGTTACAACTCATCTCCAGATGACAGAGATCAGTTCCTCTGGAGAAAATGGCTGCTTTGGAGAGTGGACTCCATGGCATTGTATCCTGCTGTGGTCCCTTCCCTCTCCAAACCACTGCCCACCCCAAGCTCCACCCCTCCAAATCTTCAGGTATTTCCCCACCCAGAGCTGGCAACCCTACTTGGAAGGCTCAGCAATATTGTTGTAGTTCCCTAGCAACCCCCAGAATTGCCACTGAAAGTTTAGCAGTCATTCTTTTCTTAAAGCTACAGTTAGGCTTGCCAAGTCCCCCCGGGGGGGGGGGCGGGGAAAACCCCGCCCCAGAGGCCCGTTC
>NW_015166448.1:503298-518806 GCF_001447785.1 Gekko japonicus | reverse complement strand
CATCCGAGGGAAAACTCTATGGTTTCCCCTCGGATGGTCGTGGCCCTGCCCCCTGCATGCCCGCCGTCGTCATGTCACTTCCAGGTGATGTGCGTGTGCACGCTTCGCACACGCACGCGCTCTCCAGCTGCCAGCCGGGAGTCCCCCGTTGCAGCTCAAAAAGCACTTGGCAACCCTAGCTACAGTTGTTTCTCATATTTTGGGGGAGTTTTGATCCTCTGATGTATTGGTTTTTAGATTTCAGATATGTCTGCAAACTTTGGCCTTCCTTCAAGCTTGTACAGACCCCCCCCACACACCTCATATGTCCCTAACTCCATTTTGCAAGTGCAGTGATTGTATAATCTATGGCCTGATCCAGAATTAGATATAATGAAGTGTCATAGATATCCCTTGCAAAGGGTAGTTTGTCTCTTAGGTATACGCCACTGAAGTTTTTTTTTTACTGTATTTGTGTATATACTATCTCTGTAAGCAGTATTGTTATGAGGTTTTATTGATGGCCAGGGGAGTTTCCGGTGGCTGCGAGTCTGCGCAGACAGACCGAGAGAGCCTCCGCGTCTTTGCTCCAAAAAAACGCAAAATAAAAACTAATTGAGGACTATAAAGACTAAAACTACTCACTGATAAGGATGGGGAGGCAAAGAGGAGGGAAAGGAGGGAAAGGAGCCAAGAAAAATAATGAGGAAGCTCAACAAACTGAGCAAACTATGCAACCATCGGATGATGATTCCCCCCCTCCATTAGAACTTGACTCTGAAGAGGAGGCAACCAGCCGGCAGAGCAAAAGGAAACGTGAGGATTCAATCACTAAAAAAGATATACAGTCTATGCTGGTAGAAATGAAAAAAGAATTTAAAGATAGCATCACCCCTATCCACCAGAAATTGGATGCTATGAATCTCAGCCTAACAGATTTGAAAGAAAAGACAGACCAGGCTCTGATACAAACTGCCAGGAACAAGCAGGACATTCAAAGCCTAAAGACTTTTGAGACTTGGAGTAAGTCTAAAATTATACTTTTGGATATAAAGGCACGGGAAAGAAAAATTACATTCAGGGGAATCTCACCAAATTTTTCTACTGAGAAAGACCTCACAGACTCTTTAAATCTCTGGCTTCAGGCATTACTGCAACTGCCAGCTGCACCAATTAGCCAAGCTTATCGGCTGAAGCCACTCCAAGCAACCTCGCCCACACTCATACCAGACATTCTTGCTGAGCTAACAGACATTAAAGTGAACAACATCGTTTTAGAAGCCGCAAGAAAGAATAATGGACTTCAACTAGAAGACACTAAAATACAAGCGTTCCAGGACCTGCCATCTGAAATCTTGACAGCGCGCCGGAATCTGAAACCAATTACAAAGAGGTTGACAGAAAAACAAATTAGGTATCGCTGGCTACCACTGGGACATTTGTACATAAATTATAAAGGCAGAACCTTCAACGTCTATGACATCAAGTCCAGAGAGCAAATGTTAAGTGCATTTGAACTTTAAGTTTTGGACAAAAAATGTGAGGACAACAGGTTTAATTTCAAATAAGCTGATTTAATATTAACATTTTGTTTTAAACATAGTGACATTAAGGTATAATAGGAGCATAGCGGGAAAGGCTCTTGGAAGGAACTCCCCTACCACCTCCCATAGGGTGGGGCCTTAGAGGAAGACCCCCTTTGGAATTTCCAAAGTCCCATACAGAGGTGGCAATCTCCAAGAACTCCGCCACGAAGATTTAAATTTTGTGGCTGCTGTTTATTCTTTTTATTTAAGAGTAATTAAAAGGCTTAATATATTATAGATAAGATATAAGAGAAACTGTTTGGGATAACAATAAGTATCATTTTATTAAATTTGTATAATTTGAGTAAGGAGAGAAAAAATAGTGTGCTAAGCGAGCACTGGCAATGACGGGGGGGAAATCATTTTGTTTCTATAACCATTATAACTTAACAGCCATTGCCAGTGATATGGTGTATTAGAGGTTGTAACAGATTATATAGTATTATAAAAAGTGTGATTTGTGTTGTAAGCATGTGACAAGGAAAATAAAAAAAAAATTAAAAAAAAAGTTATGAGGTTTTATTATAGTTTTGCATGTACTTAAAGAAGATTAAATGTGACTTTGGCCCCTGCCTAGAGATGATATAAAGACCAGGGACTTGTATGGGAGAGGCTGCTTATTACTTTGACTTGCAAGTTATCGCCTCTTCTATGTTTTGTTTCCTTGTTCTTAATTTTTGTGTTTTGTAGTTTATTTATTTTTTTGTCTCTGTAGGTGGTTTTTTGCTGACATGGTTTCTCCATTTTTCTTCTCCAGTTCTGAATTTTGTAGTGATAGGGGTGTGAGCAAGATATGTTCTGATGTATTCAAATTTTGTGATTATTATTTATCTTAGCTTTTCTGTGCCTTTAATGTTTGCACACAGGATCCTGTATTCCAGGAGAAAGTGGCATATAAAAGATGCTGAATAAATAAATAAATAATACAAGGCACAATCTGAAGTCTGTTCTAGAGCATTTAAGGATGACAGCTAAGCCCCTACACCAGCATAACTGAGGTCCAAACTGAATGTTATGTCTGACAGGAGCTGGGTTGGGGAACCCTGGCTATTCTCTTTACAGTCAAATTTGACATTGGGGTGGGGCGGCCAAGTCGGGCCGGGGGCGGGGAACCCCCTGTTTTGGAGGCCCGATTTCCGCCGTGGCGGAATCGGGCCCCGGGGGAACCCCGCCCCCGGCATGCGCGTCACTAGGAAGTGACGTGGGCACGCGGGGTACGCTGGGGGCGGGGCCACGGCCATACAAGGGAAAACTCTATGGTTTTCCCTTATATGGTCGTGGCCCCGCCCCCAGCGTGTCCAGCGTGCCTACGTCACTTTTGGGTGACGTGCACGCAGCGCGTGCACTCACCCGACACTGGTTGGGAGCCCCCCGCTCCCGGCGAAGACTGATTTGGCAACCCTACATTGGGGAACCAACACTCCCAAGTCCTCCAGGGTCAAGTTCAGCTCAGAAGTATGGTACGGGGATGGAGGGATTTTGACATTCCCTCGTGCATTTTCCCCGTAAGCTGAGATGGCTGTGGGGCCTTCTTGCAGCTCCGCTGTGGGGCCAATTGCCTCCCCATGGCCATTTTTGGCTTGAGAAAACTGCAGGAAGGAAGGCTGATGCCCCTCCACCCGCATATTGCGCTCCTGATCTAAATCAGGCCCCAGTGCACTTAGGGACATTAGTTCTCTCTCATCACAGAATCAGGCTGAGGGAACATTAGTTGTAACATCTAGTTTGGGCCTGGCAGATGTATAGGTATTATGCCAGTATAAACCCAGTGCTGATACACGTGCAGGGACCAAAACCAACCAATGTTGGGGCATATCAGGGGAGGCATAGGACTTACTTGGCAGCATCCTCAGTTGCCATCACTGGTGTAATACTATAGCTGTGAAAACAGTGGTGTAAATAGAAACACTCTCAATGAACTTAGTGGGAGTGAAAAACAATGTACCCTGCTTGCCTCCCATCTTGCCTACACCACAGTTTTAGGATATTGACTAACACTATAGTACTATGCAAAGTTATTCCAGTCTGAGCACATTAAAATCAATCAATTTAGACTGGAGTAACTACATAGGGTGGGATGGCTAGTCGGCAGCAAAAAATAGTTCTCCTAAGCTCTGGGGTTTGTATGAATCCCAGCCAGTACCCTAGTTGACATGTCTGAGCTTATCCCTGTGTGTTCCCCTGTGAAAAGGGCATGTATCTGTGACAGGAGATTCAAGCCCTTATCTGTGGAGATCCCAGGAGTCTAGTCAGTATAAACGTCTTTACTGGGCCTCCCACATTCCTCAGTTCATCACAGTGTTATGCTGCCTTATTGTTGCCTAAGCTGTGGTGAGGCAGAGCACAATGATGTCACACAGGCATGAGAATGTTTACAGTGCATTGGTTAGTGTGTTTCATATATTGCTTTGGCAAAGCATTACAAAGAATGATAAAGAAAGAGTTAATATTTGGAGGAGGGGTCATCTGCCTTCTGGTGGTTTCTGGGAAGAAGAAGCTGTGTTGTATTTGTTAAAGTGGCTGCTGGAGGTGTTAGGGTTAGGGCTAGGGTTGCCAGCCAGTGCTGGGAACCCACTGGGAGAGTTTAGGGGTCGGGACAATTTTGTTCAAATCATGCCAATGTGTGATCTCACTTCTGGTGAGAAAACAGTTAACCATAGACTTCTGAGTGAATCCTAGAGCAATACATTTTGCTGGAAAGTGACATTGAGCATACGCAACGTGAAGAGCTCTTTTAATTCCCCCCTGCCAACTTAAGTGGTGCTGGGGAATGGGGACATGGCCAGGAGGTCTTCTGCTATAGCCCCCCTATTTAGAACCTCGAGGCTCAAGTTGTATATATGTAAATAAAACTGATGATTTCCCTAAGTGACTTGGAACAGTTCTTTTTTTGAACCTGGAGGGAACTTCCTATGTTCCCATTATAACAATTGCTGTGATCAGTGGGTGTTAACAATGTTGATATTGTTCTTATGTTCCCAGTTCCTTGGGGGATAGGTCTTTTTGGAATGTGTTTTCTCTGCTGCAAGAGCATAGGATACCAACCAACATGTTGGCATGTAGGATTTAGGATTGGGCTACCCGCCCAGTTCTTCTATAACAAACCGTGGCTACTCTTGCTTTATTTTTCTCACTTGCTCTGAGCTTGCTTTATGGGCTTATAAATGCTTCTTCCACTTTTCTATCCAGGCATCTTTATTTTATAGTTTACTTACAAAATGGATTTCCATTAAGTTACTTTATGCACACATAAAGGTAAAGATTGATCTTTCCCCCTACTTACTGTTCCTTTGTCCTATTTAATAGCCTTTTCTTCTGCAAGAAAATTGGCTTTGTTATTTATTTTATGTTAATTATAATGCACCTCGTATACTTCCATGCTAATTTTCAGAACAACTCTGAAAGCTGTGACGTTCGATATAAAATGGGTGCATGAAGGTTACCTTAAGAGATGCAGAATAGAAATAGTAAAATGTAGATGATACTAAACAGGAAGGAAAGAGTTTCTGCTGTGATGTTATTATCTTCAGTAGTGGTAAGGGTAAGTGGGGGAAACAAAGAGAAATAAATTAGCTGGTAATATTAGTATTCATAGAAGGCGATATCAGTGGGATTTTTCCATAGCAAGTTCTTACATTAGGGTATAGTCCTGATGTATAAGTGTCACGGAATTATCTCATAAGAAAAATTCAGAAATCCTTTTCAGATGAGAATTCGGATATGGAGGACATGAGTTTTGGGAGGTGTGATGAAACAGCCCCATTGATACTTTTGGCCCTTTGAGACGTCTCGGTGTCCAGTGACCATCCCACTACATCTTAGTGGTAGAAGTGGGAAAAGAATGGACAGAGAACTTGATTGGCTAGGAAACTTAAATTTGGTGCACACACTGAGAAAGTAACACACACACACACAGTTGTTAGCCTGATTCCCACTTTATTTACAGCGGGGGCTAGGGGTGGGTCTAGACCAGTCTATACAGAGATCGGAACCAGAACTGAGACTCCGTTTTCCCAAGGAAAGAGACAACACGATGGTGTTTATAGAATAAGTTGTTCTCTTTACTGAATAATACTTAAATCCACAGGCATACAAAAACTGTTTCACACTCACACACACACAAGTTCCTTTAGGTACAATAGCAATGGAAAGCAATCAGTATAGAAAATAATAACCTTTAACTAATACTTGGAGGAGAAAATGAATAGGGAAGCGGTTGATACTTATCTGATCCAGTAGAGAACTCGACCTTCACAAGGAAGAATGCGGGAACAAAAGATCTAACTAGAGGAATCCTACTTCACACAGTTGGAACCAGCCAACACGTGTGGGCTTCTTGGCTGCAGTCCAAGAGAGCACATGAGAATTACCTAAGGTAGAACTTAAGTTGAAAAGATGGGGTAAAGATGGCTAGCTAGCGTGGAACAAAGGTTGCTCCTCGCCTTTTATAACCTAGTTTGGGGGTTAGCATCTGTGCCAACCTCATACCTGTAGTCCGTCCCATTCCCTATACCTATTGGTTGCTGGGAAGTGACGTATCTACCTAGAGAGAGTGGGCAATATTCAAATCTTAACCTTTAACTCAATGGAAGCATCTGGTCAAGGTGTGAAGTTGTATTGCCAAGGAAACCTTTGTAGTACAGATGACTTTAGCTGGTCCAGAAGCTGTAAACAGGTACTAGTTTTTAACTCCGCATCTTCGGCGGGAAGCCTCGGGTTCACCATGGGAGCTCTATGCTTCCCAGATGTTGCGGTGTGATTGCGCCTGGAAAATCCGCCTATCATTTGTCTCAGTAGCGTGGCTAATGCGCCGTGTGACCGCAGCCTATATAAAGCAAATACTGACCACAAATATCAGTACATGAAATGTATAGGAGCTTTGTATAATAATACAGCTGTCACCTAGCATCTTTTTTTCCTTTTTTGCTTTGCTGGCATGTTGCTTGGTATAGCCTTTTTTTTCTTTCTCATTCGAATTTTCTATATAAACGTTTTCCAGTAGCAACTGTACATTGGCTGTAGCATTTAATTCTGACCTCAGACTAATTGCATTGTTTTGCTGTAACATTTTTGGTAGATTACTGCATTATTCTTTTTAAAAGAGAAAATAATTTGACAAGTAAAATTGGCACATCTTCTTTTATTCTCAAAGAACCTGAAATGATAGGTCAACTGAAGACTGTTTGCCTCATGGCCTTTCCTTCCTTCCTTCCTTCCTTCCTTCCTTCCTTCCTTCCTTCCTTCCTTCCTTCTCCTTCCTTCCTTCCTTCCTTCCTTTCTTGACAGACTTCAAGCTGTGAAATACAATTTTCTTAAGAAGCATTCATTAGGGCAGGCAGCCTCTGACCTTCAGCGTTATGGTCAGCTTAGCTACAGTCTTGTCAGTTAATTCAGCTATTTTGTTGGTATTTTTTGCTTTCCTGGGCTCCATTTTGTCTGAATTTGTGTGCAGTTCAGTTCTGGAAAGAGTCATTCTTCCATGCATTCCCTATACTGGCTACTTTATGATATAGCAGATGTTTCCCCATGCAGTGAAAATTTGAGTAATAAATCTGTTGGGTAAAGCGTACTGACTTCCCTTTTCATCTGAAAATGAAAGAGTGCATCTCTGAGAGTGATCTACCAGCAATGAAGCTGACGGTCAATCAACTAATGAAGGCCTTTCCTGAGACTCCATTAAGTGAATTACTGCATAAATGAGTGCAACACTGTATGAATCCCACTATTTGAAGCAGGTGAGGGTTGAAGCTAGGGGAAAAAGTGCAGAAAGGTATTCTCCTATATAAGTAATATTAGTTTTAGGTGTGTGTGTGTTTGGATATACCCAGGCTGAAATTAACCCCCAGATTCACTGCTTTGGGTTGGTTCAGGCAGGGACATCCAAAATGACTCCAAACAATCACAAAATTCCAGGAGTAACAAGTTTATCTCCCAGAGTGTCTCATGTTTTGGGGAGGTGCATGAGCAGGGAGGGAGGGAGAGAGAGGAAGCATATATACAGGCTGTCAGCTGTTCCACAGTGCATGGTTCTTTTAAACATTAAAGAGCCACTATTTTCCATTTTTGTTGTGAAACTTTTGCTATATTATTCACTGCAGTATAAGCTGATTAAATTGGTATTATGTTGTAAAGTTCTGAACAATTGTAAAATTAAAAAAAAACACCCTGATGTATCCTGACCTTTGAGTAGGATGGTCCACAGAAAGCATATTAGATTTATTTTTGCTTGTAGGCAATGAGTTTCAATTTGTTTCCAAGTCCAAACTGAAGCATAGATGTTTCTGTACTTCACATTGTTCAAAAATGGCATAACTTGGGAAACACATGTGCTTTCATCCCCATCCTTTGAGACCTAGAGTTGCAGCTTTGTTTTATGAACCTAAGAAGAGCTGTGCTGGGTCAGAACAATGGTCCATCCAGTCCAGCATCCTGTTTCCCATGGTGAATGACCAGATGCACCATAAGGCCCACAGAGACGGTGGCTGCCTCACAGCAGCCAGCATTCAGGAGCAGTGTTCCCTCTAAGCTGAGTTAGTGTGAGCTATCTCACAGTTTTTTAGCCTCCAGCTCACACATTTTTCTCTTAGCTCAGGAAGGATGGCTCCAGAACAAACTAATTTATGCAGCAGCTAAATCTTTAAGGCCAGTAGCTCACAAAGTAGAATTTTTGCTCACAGGACTCAACAGCTTAGAGGGAGCATTGTTCAGGAGTATACTATCTCTAAACATGGAAGCCTTATTCAGCAGTCATGGCAAATAGCCACCAATAGACCTCTCCTCCATGAATGTATCTCCCTATAAAGCCATCTAAGTTAGTGCCCACCATCACATCTTGTGGCACCAAGTTTCACAAGTTACTAATGTACTCTGTGAATTCTATTGCCCATTACTTTCATTGGGTGCCTTAAGATCCTAGTATTTAGGGAAGGGAGAAAAAGGGGGTTTTGCTCACTTTCCCCACACCATGCATAATTTTAGAGATCTCTTTCATGGCATCCCTTTAAGCATCAGTTTTCAAAACTGAAAAACTTAGTCCTCCCTCAGAGGGGAGATGTGTCAGTCCCTTGATAAGCTTGTTTTTAAGCCTTTTCCAGATCTACAATATTTATATGTTTGCTTGTTTCTAAGATTTATATTCTACCTTTGTATCCTAGCACTCTCTATTTGCATTCTATATTTTATAGGAAAGATGTACATTTGAAATACTGTGTATAGTTCTGATCACCCTGTCTCAACCAGGGTCAGGGCCGGCTCACTCACTAGGCGAACTAGGCGATCGCCTAGTTCGCCTAGTGAGTGAGCCGGCCCTGACCAGGGTGTTTTATTGTAGATTTTTAAAGTTGATTTATGTCTTGTTTTTAGGTTTATTGTTTTATATTTTTCTGCATAAACCTATTTCTGACTAGGAGCCTAGAACGTTTGCTAGAGTGCAAAGGTAGGGTATTGGGATTTATTGCCTATGAGCAAGAATAAATCTAATATGCTCTCTGTGGACCATCCTACTCAAAAGTCAGGATACATCAGCTTTATGGGCAGACCCACATAAACTATATAACAGGGATTCAGTTTGTTTAAATAAATAACTAAAGTTTTTTGGCCACATGTAGTGGTTTCATAGTGCCACCCTAAACAGAGGCACACACCTCTAAACCTAGCAAATGGAATTGTCCATCTACGATATATTTAGGTGGTTTTATTCTGTTATATTGCAACTGGCTTCGAGATCTTTTTAGGGGAAAGGCTTAAAATGATTTTGAAATAAATAAACGTTGAGGTTACCAGTGCATGAATGCCATGACTCTATCAGCGAAATGTACTTTCCCTGTCCTAACCATTTCCCTTAGGTGGAAAAATGTACCTGCATAAGACCCACCAAGACTTTCTCATTGGCCCATCAAATATATCCCTGTTTCATCACAACAGCAGCCTTACTGGACCAAGCTCAACATGGCTTGGGAGCTAAGCGGGGTCAGCCATGGTCAGTACTTGGATGGGAGACCACCTAGGAAGATTGGAGTTGCTGTGGGGAAGAAAGTAAGAGAAAAACAGGTCTGCTCATCACTTGAACACCCCTTGGCCGGATTCACCATGAGTCAACAGTGACTTGAAAGCACATTCTTCTTCTTCTTCTTCTTCTTCTTCTTCTTCTTCTTCTTCTTCTTCTTCTTCTTCTTCTTCTTCTTCTTCTTCTTCTTCTTCTTCTTCTTCTTCTTCTTCTATCACCATGGATTGGATCCCACCTAAAATTTCCATGTGCACAAAAGGGGGGATTTTTGCTGATCCCCCCCCCCACAGCAGACCACTGATTTGTCAGGAGCAGCATTCCAGGGGGCATTTGGGGCTGTGGGGTGAAGTCATGCTTCTGGAGACTGAAATCCTTCTGTCTGTAGAAGTTTTAGGCAGGAAGCAAGCTTGTATTCCCAAATGCAGGGATGTAGAATGGGGTGATGGTCTTACAAGGTAGCTTAAGGGAAGAAGTAGGCTGGCTCATTAATGTAAAAAAGTAACACTGTTCTGGGGGGTGTGAGGAAATTATGCTTGCATAAGGTATCTCACAGGACCATACACTGATTTAAATAGATTGCTTTTAAAGCTTCTATTGTGTAAAGAACACAATTTGCATAAACATAATGAGGCATTTAACTGAAAGTTTTCTATACAAAAGCACAGAAAATGATTTGGAAGGATTTATTTTCCAAACGATTATGTTCTCTGAGGGAAACAAGTGGTACATAAGATAATAATTTATTTCTTCCAACAAAGGTTTTATCCATAGTCTCACTTCAAAATAAGATATTACATCTGTGTAGTAGAGATAATTACCTCCCTTAACTTCTGAAAGGACAAAGGCTGTTCCTTCAACATGCATTATTGAAGTTACATGAAGTCAGTATTCAGGGGTTTCTGCATCATGTCCGACTTTGGCTGCAGTCACACGCAACATTAGCCACGCAAGAAATACGGAAGACAATCTCCGTTTCCGGTCGCGATCTCACCAGCACATCTGGGAAGCGTAGCGCTTCCGTGGCACAACTGAGGCTTCCTGCCGAAAAAGCGCAGCAAAAAACTAGTACCTTGGAGGTACTAGTTTCCAGAAACTGCGGGGCAAGGGCGGGCGTCTGATCGCGTTTCCGGTGGTATCCGGCGCCCGCCCATGTCCCCTTGCGGAAAAGGGTTTTTTTCCCCCCACGTCTCCGTGGATGCGCACACGCACCCAACGGAGCATGCGCATTCGTAGTGTACACAAAAAAAGAAAACCAGTTCGCCGCGCCGCGCGCTTCTTCATTGCGCGCAGGCGTGTGTTGTGATCGGCACCTCTCCCTTGCCATGGAACCTCCACAGTACCTCCACAGAACCTCCACAGTAGGTCTGATCGCTTTACTGCATGTTAGTTTGCCCCGGGGCAAACAGCCACACTTCTCCTCTGCAGTTTCCTGCCCGTGTGACAGGGGCCTTTGTTCATTTACATGGAGGTGAGTCTCACACTTCAGACAATAATTTCCTTTCTCCAAATATGTGCCACCCTAAAAAACCTGTCACTAAGATTAAGTATGGCTCAGTGAGTGCCTGTCCCCATTCATGGACCACACGTCTGAGGTAAAGAGAAAAAACCAAAAGAAGCAGCCACTGTTATTTCAAGTGAAGTCACAATGTTCCTGGTAGCAGGTTAGATGAAAGAACATTTAGAATTTCAAAACTGCTTCAAGGAGCAAAGACAATAATTTCCTTTCTCCAAATATGTGCCACCCTAAAAAAAACTGTCACTAAGATTAAGTATGGCTCAGTGAGTGCCTGTCCCCATTCTGAGGTAAAGAGAAAAAAACAAAACGAACTGCCACTGTTATTTCAAGTGAAGTCACAATGTTCCCGGTAGCAGGTTAGATGAAAGAACATTTAGAATTTCAAAACTGCTTCAAGGAGCAGTTTTTTGCAGCTTCACAGAATAAGGACACACACACTAGGACAGCAACAAGAGGACACACAACAGTGTGTTCTTTGAAGGCAGCTATGACATCCCCCCAACAGCTCACTGGGAAAGAGCACACAGGAGGTTCCCACCAACCTGGGAACAAGGCCTAACACCTTTCTGGCCAGCGATGAGTCTTCAAGTGAAAAGTTTTAGTAATACAGAAAGAGAAAGCTTTATTTGAAATGAACTCCTTGGAAGTTAGAAAGAGTTGTAAGACCGCAGCATATAGATTCATAGATTGTTCAGAAGTAGATCACTGAACGATGGATGTATTGTGAGATGGTTTCCATCTTAATTAATTTACAACTGACCTCTCGCAGAAGCTGTGTGGTTGTCTACAAAAGTCTGAGCTCTTGTCAGGACTTCTGCTTGATGTGCTCTGGTTACTTCTGCATGGCTTCTCTGTGGCGCTCTCATTGCTGCTGTGGGTATAGAAGCATTCGCATTGGAAATGGACCTTCCACAGACACCTGTTCACTGAGTGCTTCCTGATGTTTTCCATCCACATGGATGACTCTACTCTTGGAGACAATGCCAATACTCTTGGAGACAATGCCAATACTGTTGTAGTGAATCATGAAAATGAAACAAATAAGTTCTTTGTCCCTGTGCTATAGCATTTGATAGTGATGTCATTTTATTATATTAATTTCAATATAGTTCTTTTTTAAAAAGAAGAGATTGGATTTATACCCCTCCCTTTATTACATGAAGGAGTCTCAGAGTGGCTTACAATCTCCTTTCCCTTCCCCTCTGCACAACAGACACCCTGTGAGGTAGGTGGGGCTGAGAGAGCTCTCTTGAGAACTGCCCTTGAGAGAACAGCTCTGAAAGAATTTATGACTGACCCAAGGTCACACCAGCAGATGCATGTGGAGGAGTGGGGAATCAAACCCGGTTCTCCCAGATTATAGTCCGTGCTCCTAACCACTACACCAAACTGGCTTTATTCCATGACGCCCGCAGGTGCCACAGGGAAAATGGGGCCCACAAGGGGAAACTGGTCCCAAAGTAGGAGGGATCGATCTGTTAAAGTGGGCAGTGTACCTCCCACACCGTGTGCTAAAATCAGGGCTATTTTTGGGTAGGAACGCACAGGAACGGAGTTCCGGCTGGCTCCCAAGTTGGCCACGCCCAGCAGGAACTCATTAGCATAATAGGCCACACCCAACAACAGGAACTCATTAGGATTGGTTACATTAGGGGGGTGTGGCCTAACATGCAAAGGAGTTCCTGCTACAAAAAAAGGCCCTGGGTTTTTACAACAAACAAGGTAAACAGAATAACAAGCAAAAGGTGGGTGTGGCTGGATGACCACACTTCTGGTAACAGGTGGGTGCGGCCTAATGTGCTAATGAGCTGTGCTGGCAGGGGTGTGGCCTACTATGCTAATGAGTTCCTGCTGTTGGGTGTGGCCTATTATGCTAATGAGTTCCTGCTGGGCTTTTTCTACAAAAAGAGCCCTGGCTAAAATAGATTGTATCAAAGAAGATTTCAGAAAGAATGTAATCAGGAGGGGAAAACCATGGAAGGAGGAGGACAAATGTCACACGGAAGTTCCAACACCCCAACTCCCCAAAGCTAGAACAAAACTTCCATGCAGAAGCAACTGAGCTTTCCCAAACATTTTGAAGATAACGGGAAGGAAAATGAGAACACCTTCTTGTCAATATGCCAACTTTTAACATAATATCTTCCCATACTGCCCTGGTTTAGGGATGACTACAGGATGTGAGGGTACATTTAATATTTGCAGAGAGGCAAACGAGCTCAACAGATAAGATTTCAAATAAAATTGATTTTTAATGTATCTTACTAGGAAGTCTGAAAAGCTTGGTGATTTTTGTTCCATTTCAGAATTTATATCATCCTTTCCAGCTGATTTGAAAATTTACAAGGCTAATATACATTTGGGTTTCTTCTCAAGATAGTGAACCAATTCAGGACATGCTACATTGCACAATACTCAATCAAACTATCCTTCTTTAGGAATGCTGAAAGACAGCTCTAGCTAACTACATTATGTAAAAGCGAAGCTAGAATTATCCAGGGTAATTTGTGGACTTGTTGCTTTCTAATTGGTTCTTCTGAGCAGTACTGTGATTTAAGAATGCAACATACAAAAGGACGGAGAGGCAATCAATGTGATGATTCTCATGTACAATAAACAAATGATTCATTTTGCTATCACCCTTGGGGTGAGATAAAAGAGTTGTAAATGTTTTTGGTTATGGATGTTCAAATACAAAGGAACAGAATACAATTTTATATTCAGATTGCTCCCCGCTTTGTTTCATAGACAGAATAGAGCAGTCTGCTTGGTTCTATCTTGGCAATGCTTCCCACATTGACATATGGTGGGATTATAGTAAAAATCTATAACTAGCTGGTTTTATTAACTCTGTCTGGCTCTCAAGCTGCCATACAGTGGGATAAGGAAAAGGAATGATGTTGTCCAGAGTGTGGGCTCTGTGATTAGTATACCAGTGACATCGTTTATATTTATTTAATCATAGAATGTTAGATTTGGAAGGGACCTTGCAGGTCATCTAGTCCAACCCCCTGCACTCAGCAGGAGCATAGCCGAAAGATAGCCCTACAACATACCCGAAAGATGGTCGTCCAGCCTCTGCTCAAAAACATCCAGTGAAGGAGCATCCACCACCTCCCGAGGCAGTTTATTCCACTGCTCAACCACTCTTACAGTTAGGAAGTTTCTCCTGATATTTAGCCGGTATTGACTCCCTTGTAATTTCCACCTGTTAGATCTAGTCTTGCAATCCGGAGCAAGAGAGAATAGATCTGCTCCATCTTCTACATGATAGCCCTTCAAATACTTGAAGACTGCAATCATGTCCCCGCTAAGCCTTCTCTTTCCCAGGCTAAACATACCCAACTCTTTCAGCCTTTCCTCATAACACTGGGATTCAAACCCTCTCACCATCCTGGTTGCCCTCTTCTGGACATGCTTGAGCTTGTCAACATCCTTCCTAAAATGTGGTGCCCAAAACTGGACACAGTACTCCAGGCTGGGGTCGTTTTGTAGAAAAAGAGCTAGGGGAACTCATTAGCATAACTCATTAGCATATGCCACACCCCCTGACATCACCAGAAGTGTGTCATAAGGCCAAACCCACCACTCAGTTAGTCTTAGTCTTAAAGGTTAGTCTTAAAGGTGCTATTTGAACTCTTGGACTATTCTGCAGCAACAGACTAACACAGCTAATTCCTCTGAATCTAAACCCACCACTCAGGCTCCACCCCCAAAATCTCCAAGGTATTGCCAACTCAGAGCTGGCGAGCCTATCTGACGGCACATGTGGGGGAAAACAAGCAAATCACCCATGTCAGGTAAAAAGGAGAGATTCCAGGGAGAAAAAACAGCTATAAACCAAGACCAGCTATAAACCAAAACAGCTATAAACCAAGCATGGGGGCAGATGACCACATTGCTACGGAAAACACACAGAAAATCCAGGCATTTATACTTTGTTTTCACTCCCTCCCCCCAACAATTCTGGCGGCCGCCCTGGTTTCAGCTCTCGCCAAGCCCCCGTCGAGCTCGGCGGTAGAGTGTCCGGTCCCCCACAGCTATTAATCCAATACACGTTTAGGCAAAGTAGTATTTTATTAAAGCTATGATAGAGCAGGAACAAGTTCACTGTCCAGAATGCCTGGGCCAGGGTGGGCAAGGAATAATGTAAGACATTCAAACAGGGTAATAACCAATAAGCTCCATTCCCGCGAGCGGGCAGACTCCAGGTTACGCGCTCAAAAGCCTGAGAAGCAACGTTCCTTAAAACCTAAACAATTACAGCTTCACACGGTGCAGTTCATTATACATTTGGCAAAGCAGCTCCCCCACACACCTGTTAACCTTGCAGATAAGCGTTGCGTAGCGTTTACAGACAGGAATGCATGAGACAAGATCATACACAGGGAAGATAGGGCATGCGCAGATGCCCGGGGGGGG
>NW_015166448.1:469792-503172 GCF_001447785.1 Gekko japonicus | reverse complement strand
AGTGGACCTGCAAGGCCGGCGGGAGTGCGAGGAAGCCCCGCGAAGCCCCCCGCCCCCAATGGTCCTGGCCGCCGCTGCCCTTGCGGCTCCACTGCCGAGCCCCATGAGGGGCCTGGCGGTGGACCTGCAAGGCCGGCGGGAGTGCGAGGAAGCCCCGCGAAGCCCACCCGCCTCCAACAGTCCTGGCCGCTGCCGGTGCCGGCCTTGCAGCTCCACTGCCGAGCCCCATCAGCAGCCATCTTACGGGTTCCATGTGGAAGCGAGCAGTGTAGACGGCGGAGCGGTGTGGTGCTGATCTTGGGATCCAGACTGCCCTGTTCTACCCTGCCACCAACGGCCAGGCCGAGCGCATGGTCAGAACCACAAAGGACGCTCTCCGCCACTTGGACTCCCCTGACTGGGATTATAAACTGGCGGCTTTCCTTTTTGGCAGAGCTATTTCTGGGCCGCCGCCTGGCAACCCGATTGCATCGTCTGCACCCCGACCGGGCATCGACAGAGGCACCAGGCATGGAGATGCACGAGGCAGACAGGGGTTTCTCCCCGGAAGATCCCGTGTACGCACGGAACTACACCCGGGGCTCCACCTGGATCCCGGCACGAGTCATACGAGTTAAGGGCCCCAGATCGTATGAGGTGTCTTGTAAGGATGGCCAAGTTCTACACCGGCACATCGACCAGCTACGCCACCAGATGATGCCATTGGACCCCGAGGACTCGGACAAGGCCGAGGTTCCGGAGGCCTTACCCCAGGCCCAACTCCCGGTGGCCGACCCCCGGCCTCTACCCTTGGTTGAACCCGAGACATCTCTTCTGGAGGCACCAGGGATGCTGGCACCACTGCCCCCGGCGCCTCTCCCGGCCAGCTCACCTCCGAGGGCTCCTGGGGTAGAAGCCGCAGCAGTCCCTGAACCTCGCCGCTCTACCTGCACCAGGAAGTTACCAGCCCACCTGAAGGACTTTGTCTGTGGGTGCATTGCAGACCAAGGGGGGAGGGGTGTAATGTATCCAGTCCAGACAAGTCCAGACAAGTCCAGAGACAAACGTCGAGCTTCGCTCCAAGAGACAATGGACTATGCGGATCCTAGCCCGCTCCAATCAGGGGGCTAAGTTCCTGGCCGAGAGCCTATGGGACTCTCGGCCACTGTAAATAATCTATAGGGAAGTAGGGGTGTGTTTGGGGTGGTGGTTTTTCGGGGGATATAAACCGGCCTGCGAGCCGGTCAAAGTCGTCTTGTTCCTGATTGAATAAAGTACGCTTTGCTGAAATCACTCTCCATCTGCATACTTTTCAGAATCTATGGGAGCAGTGTTATTTCCCCAGCTCAGCTAACAGAGCAGTATCCCCTGCCTGGCTTTTCAGATTAGTAGTACAAATGTGTCCCTTATGGGGAGGTCTCATGGCTCAGTGGTAGAACATCTTAAAGTACACTTTGCTGAAATCACTCTCCGTTTGTGTACTTTTCAGACAGAGAGAGACAGAAAGAAAGAGAAAGAGAGACAGAAAGATGGGAGAGAGAGAGAGACAGAAAAACAGAAAGACTTAAAAGCCCATGGTGGTGGTGGGGGAAAGAGAAATGCATGGCCTGACGGCAGGCGGGGAGAGATTATTTATAAAGCATGTAAAATGACTGGGCATTGTCTAAATATTAAAGTCCTGCTGCCTGATGGAACCCTTCCTTGCCCTACAGCAGGCAGCCATGTCCATGAGTTAAAAAGCAAAGATGGGAAGTCCAGCAGGGCTGCTAAGACTGGAAAGTATGGATTTGCGAAGGAAAGGAGGTGGTCCGTACCAAACAGAGGGCAGAGTGGGCGCCCCGCGCAAGTTGGCATTGGCAACACCAGAGCCCCCTCCCCGCCTGCCTCACACAGGCACCAGTTGAGTAGCCCTCAGGAGGGGAAGCAGCGAGCCAACGAGAGAGAGAGAGAGAGAGAGAGAGGGACACAGAGAGAGAGACAGAAAAAAAGAAAAAGACAGAAAGACGTAAAAGCCCATTGGGGGGGAAGAGAAATGCATGGTCTGCCTGGGGGGGTCCCTCGCAGAGAGCATCCCTGCATCCCCCTTCATGATACTGGCAGCAAGAGGCCCATGAAGAGCCTCTCTCTGCGCTCTGTTTAAAGGCCCCCATGGAGGGGGGGAATGCAACTGGGTGCCCTGGCTGGGGCCCTCCCCCTCCCTTTTTGCCCTTGCAGAGAGCATCCCCCGGACCCTCCCCATTGTGCTGGCAGCAAGACACCCATGAAGAGCCTTTTGCTGCATTCCTGTTTAATGCCCATGAAGGGGGGGGGGAGGCAACCATGCAGCCTGGCTGGAGCCCTCCTGATCCCCCTCCCCAGCAGAGGGCACATTCCCACACACAGCCCATGGCGCCGGTGGGCTGATGAGCAGGGCGCACAGAAGCCGGCTTCCCCAGCGGCACCCCCGACGGCTGGGGCTGCTGCTGCTCCTCTTTTCTGCGCTCTCTTCCAGCAGCAGGAGGCAGAAGGGGAGGGGAGTGGCTTTCAAAGGGGGGGGGAATGCGGGTTGGTGGTGGAAAGCTTCGCAAGCTGCAGGAGAGGGCTCCAAGAGCCGCATGTGGCTCCCGAGCCACAGTTTGGCCACCCCTGTGGTAGACCAACAGGTATTGATGTGGGTTGATATTAGAAGATACCAATTTGCTCCAAGTACAGTCACTTGTATCACTGGGTGACAAATAAGATTCCAAATGGAAACAGAATAATTGGGGCTCTGAAGCTGGTGGCACAAATCATTATAGAAAAGCACACACACACACAAAATTAACTCGATTTGGGATTGTGCAGAAAATGCCCTCCCTTTGACCCAAACTATACATGTCCATGGGTACAAACTGTAAAAATTAATTTTTCTAGTTATAGATGTGAGGATGTCTGGACATTTTGAAGCAGACCCATACTCCTAGGCAGAGTTCTGAAATAGGATAGAAATTAATATTTAGCCTTTTTGTTTGTTTGCTCCCCATCAGGGCAGGCTTGTAGGACTAATCCTTTCTGTTGCATGTACCGCCACCTAATTAATACTGATGACCATCTGCACTGAGAGTTTTATCCACTTATGGCAAGCTAGTTAAGCTCAGTGCTCCTTTTGTCCTGTAGCTCTGGGTGTCTCTTGTTTCTATGCAGTGCCTGGCAACAGGCAAATCAATTGAAAAATGATGGTGTCTATGCCAAGCAAATCGAACCTTTGAAGTCTTTAATAATTCCTTTCAATAAATCAGCAATTTTTCATTGGCCGCAAACACTGCTAGTCAACAGAGTCCATAATGCAGAACATTGTCTATGCACCTAGTGGGGCTTTGTACTTTGTTCTTTTTTCAAATAGCAGTTCCCACCCACCCTTTGCCCCAGTCATAACCCAGATTGCTTTTGAAACTTAGACAGCTTCCCAAAGCAGTGTGCATGAGTACCTGCAGTTCCAAGGAAAAAAGAAAAATGTTAGTTCCACTGGTGCATCTCAAGTCACTCTTTAGATTGTGCTCAACAGTAGCAGCAACACTCATTGACCCTTTTCAAACTGCCTTTGTATTCCATTTTAGTAATTGGCTGCTAGTAGAATTTATTTACCTGCTCATACAAACCTACTTGCATCGGCTTAGCAAGGTGTGGTTGAGCCACTTTTGAGGGAAACTACTTTCTTCCGTTTCCTACCCCTCCATTGCACTTCTAAATCACTGTGGTGTTTATAGCGCTTCCTACAATGCCACTTCCCCTCACCCTTTTCGCCGTGCAATTTTCCTCAGACTCCCCCCCCCCATATTCTAAGTTAAGCACTATAGCGCTAAACTGATATAGCACTTCAATGACTCAATGGAGTCAAGATATCTTAATGGTGCCACTATAGTACTGAAATGCTTTATCGGTTTAGCGCTATAGCACTCATTTAGAACGTTTTTTTAAAAAACGTGAAAAAGAGCGGGGGGGCAGCAGCACTGTTTGAAATTACCACAGCGCTTCAGAGACGGCATTAACAGAAGGAAATTCACTGTATGAAACCCCCATCCTTGTATCGCTTTACTTGAAATCAAGCCAACAGCAAATAACATCTGGTTTAGAACGGTAATGTGAAAAGGGCCATACTTTCCTAAATCTACTCTCACTAAGATATGTGTTAGATTCTGATGTTTTATACTGGTTGCACACAAGGCCAGCATAATTTCCTCCTAAACCAAACCAAATGCCGGGGGGGGGGGAAGATTGGGATATTGAATCAGTCCTGGAACAGGCTGAGCCAGGTGTTCCTCGTAGTGCTGGCCATGGCACAGGGGCGACTTGTTTGGACTTGAGCCACAGCAATGATGACCAGGTTGCTGTGGTGCTGATAGCACAAGAGAAGACTCTTGGCTAAGTTTGCTGTTGGCTACCACTAGGAGCTGCGGTGGCTCAAGTGGTTAAGACGCTGAACTGCAGGCTGTGGAAGGTCAGTAGTTCAGCAGTTCGAGACCCGAGTGCACCGCATGACGGAGTGAGCGCCCGTCTCTAGTTCCAGCTCCTGCCAACCTAGCAGATCGAAAGCAAGAAATTGCAAGTTGATAAATAGGGACCACTTTGGTGGGAAGGTAACAGCATTCCGTGCGCCTTGGTGTTTAGTCATGCCGGCCACATGACCCCGGAAACGTCTTCGGACAGCGCTGGCTCTTCGGCTTTGAAACGGAGATGAGCACCGCAACCCTCGAGTCGGATTCAACTGGCTTTCGAGCAAGGGAACCTTTACCTTTACCACCAGTGGCAGTTCAGGACACAGGCCCACTGGGAATTGTCTCAGTAAGTACAAGGGCCACTCCACTCCTCAATGTACTCCCACCAGCCCTGTGTTGTGGCTTGCAGGGGGCTGAGAACTGTAGTCCCTTCAACATTTCACAGATGAAAATAAAGAGACATTTGGGATCACTGCCCAAGCCTCCTATTACTCTTACATGTTGCTGTCTTCGATTTCTGTGTGCTGCAGTCATGGTTTGGATCCTATCAACTTTCTGCTAGCAGAAACTGACTGTTCTTTATCTTCTCTTTTCCAATGGCTTGGCATCCAGTTTTTATTCTGGAAAAGGCTATGCTAGGGATCAGAGGATTGCATGGACAAAAAGGCATGTAGGATTTCGGGGTAGGGGGAGTAGGTTGCAGGGAGACCAGGAATTAGGCAAGATGGCTTCTCCTCCCTCTTGCACTACCAGAAAGCTGGTAGGATCTAATATATTTACTTTGCCTCAGTTTAAAAGCCAGGAGGATGTTTGTTCTTTCATACACATGAATGTACATTGTGTGCACTTTGTTCCCTCAGGTGTTTCCTACTCCTTGACAAAAAGGGGACAGTGGTTTACCAGTGAGTGACCAATAATAGAAAATAGAAACTGTCCCCAGTAAATAGAAAATAGAAACTGTCCCCAGCCTCCTGATTCCAGAGGGCCACCAATTCATCAACATGACAACAAGTCCTGCATGGTGTTCAGAAAAATCTATGATGAGAATATAGACAGTAGTCATGGATGTCAATCGGGCTGCAATGAAAGCTGCTCACTCTGAAGTGATCCCATGGTGGGTTTACTAAAACAGCAGATTTCTAGAAGAGGTTTCAGATTCACCAAGACATTCTTTTGGAAATTTTTATTGTCAAATCTAAGTTTTCAAGGCTGAAGAGTTCTAAAATATTTTTAAATAGGATAGCCAGGGGTCATTTCGTAGAAAAAGAGGTGCAGGAGCTCATTAGCATAACTTATTAGCATAACTCATTTGCATATGCCACACTCCCTGACATCACCGGAAGTGTGTCAGAAGGCACCACTCAGGCTCCACTGGACTGTTTTGGATTCCTAGCTATTGCGGGGGGGACGGACGTGCAGATCTGTCCTCGCAGAGGCGGGAGAGCTTGTACCTAAATAAAACTTGGTCTCAAAGGTGCCACTGGACCGTTTTGGATTGCTAGCTTGGGGGGGGGAAGGTGCTCCTTGTGGCCCAACTGAGGGCTGCTGGGAGCAGAGGGCGGGGCTTGTTGCATGTGCCTGCCCCCTGGCCTCCTTACTGCCAGAGCTCCGCTCCTGTGCGCTCCTGCAGGAAATGACTCCTGAGGATAGCTAAAACAAGTTAGATGCTGTTAAGATATTGCTGACCATATACAATCCAAAATGAGTAGGGGGCCATTTCCGTAGCAGAAACATAGGGCAATATTTACCTCCACAGTTCATAGCCCGCTGTGATCTCTGACTAGTGCAATAACAAAACCTGGCTGGACTCTGAGATAATCGCTGCCAATCAGCAACTGGGGCTGCTCTCCCTTGCCTGAATGTTCTCTGAACAACAGCTAGGCATGCAATTTTAAAAAGGGAGTTTGCAAAGCAAGCATCAAAGGAAGGTTTATTTTCCTCATAGCACTGGAGACAATGGGCAGCTACTAACGGAAGACTTCCTTTCTGCTGCAGAAAGCAAAAGAAGATAAATGGTTTGCAGAATGGCGAATGACATGATCACAGATGGGGAGAAGGTTTTCTTTTCAGATCTTTGCAATAGGGCCTTATGTATGCAAGCAGAAAAGGGAGGGATTAAACATCTTCTTTAACTAGCATTTATGGCACTGGGAGCCAACAAACTAAATACAGCCCACAGATATGTAACAGTGCCGTCCTAAGCAGAGTAATGCCCTTCTGAGTCCATTAAAGTCAATGGGCTTAAAAGAGTGTAACTCTGCTTAAGATGGTACTGTGAGCCTCCTTGTTCTGTTGTCTGCTTGGGGTTGGAGAGGACTGTGTGCATCAATGGTTGGTTGAGGGAAAATTGGCATAGCTTCTGCAGAAGGAAAGCTCGCCTCTCCAGCTTCTTTGAGGTCTTTGAGCAGGTTAACAAGTATGTGGATAAGGGTGATCTGTTAGACATTATATACTTGGGCTTCCAAAAGGCTTTTGACAAAGTACCCCACCAAAGACTCCTGCATAAGATTAGCAATCATGGAATAAGAGGACTAGTCCTCTCATGGATTAAAAACTGGTTAGTGGGAGGAAGCAGAAAGTAGGAATGGATATGACCGTTCTCTTAGTGGAGGAAAGTAAGCAGTGGGGTCTCACAAGGATCAGTATTGGGATCAGTGCTATTTAATTTGTTCACAAATGATTCAGAATTGGGGGGGGAGTGGTTAGTAACCAAGTATTCAAGATGGTGAAAACCAAAGTGGATTGTGAAGAGGTACAGGATGATCTCTCTAAATTAAGTGACTGGGCAGCACCATGGCAAATGAAATCCATTGTGGGTAAGTGTAATGCATACTGGAACAAAAATAATTTAGATATATGCTGATGGGGTCTGAACTGGCTGAGAATGAGATTGAAAGAGATCTTGGGGCTGTAGTGGAAAGCTCAATGAAAATGTCGACCCAGTGTGCAGCAACAGTGAAAAAAGCAAACTCCGTGATAGGAATTATTAGGGAAAGGGATTGAAAATAAAATGGCCGATCTTGCAATGCCCTTGTATAAAGATATGGTACAGCTTCATTTGGAATACTGTGTGCAGTTCTGGTCACTGTATCTCAAAAGGGATACTGCAGAGCTGGAAAAGGGACAAAGGAGGGCAACAAAGTTGATTAGCAAGTTTCACTATGTTTCCTGTGAAGGAAGGCTTCTGTGTAGAAGGCTAAGGGGAGACACAACAGACGTCTATAAAATTATGCATGGGATGGAGAAAGTGGACAGAGAGAGCTTTCTCGCCCTCTCCCATAACACTAGAATTTGGGGGCACCCAATTAAATTGTTGGGAAATAAGTTCAGAAGAGATAAAAGGATATACTTTTTCACTCAATGAGTAATTAGACTGTGGCATTCCTTGCCAGTGTAGGTAGTAATGGTCAGGAGCATAGTTCAAAGGTTATTAGGTGCATGGAGGAGAGGTCCATCAATAGCTACCAGCCATGATGACTGAAGCCATAATTCATATAGGTTTGTTTTAGGGATGGGCACAAGCTGGCTGAAAAACTAAAGTTCATCACGAATTTTGGCTTGTTTGTTGTTCGTGAAGGGATATTTGCGAACTGAAGAATTGCCGTGAACTTTCATGAATTTTGGTGCAGTTCTTGGTGGTTCAAGGTGGTTTGTGCTTTCTGCTCTACATGAAAAACAACTGAACAGCAGGGAGTTCCCCACCACTCAACTGTTTGGAAACCCCTGGTTTCTGCCCCTGTGGCTTTTTGTGGGGAGCAGAAAGCACAGTTTAAATGGCTCTGAGCCATCTAAACCAAACAGCTGAGTGGTGGTTCTGCTGCTTAGTTGTTTGGAAACCCCTGTTTTCTGCTCCTCACAAAAAGCAGAAAGCAGGGATATAAACATTAAATGGATTGTGAACTGATACGAACTGGGTCAGTTCACAAACCAACCTCCTGGTTTGTATGGGTTTGTGGTTCAGTCACAAACTATGAACCATACTGAACTGCAAAAATGCGGCTTTTGCCCATCCCTAGTTTACTACAAATTCATATGTTGGTGGAATGTGTTAGTACTCCCACTACTGGCTGTTTTCGAATCTTGAAGATACATGTGATGTAGTTTTACCATATAATTAAATTTCAGTTTAAATTGGAGATACCTGTTAAATCATGTGGGACTGGGTTGCCACTTGATGGGATCTTACAGACCCCTAGTTTACATGGCAACTAACCAGAAAGAATTATACAAAGAAGAATCCTTCAAAATGAGAAGTGGATGATACAGGATCTTCTAGTAAAGATGTGGGCCAGGATACAAAGAAACATCAAAGTAATCCATTAGTCCAAGGATATTTTAGGTTTGTTCTTTGCTCCCACCCATGCTCCATGGTGAAATCTTTTGAATGGGTGTTTCAAAACATGAGGGAAAGTAACTTAAATTTCATACTGGTACTAGCTCTCTTGGTAGGGTGGATGGTTCAAAGCAGAAGATGGGAAATTTCGTTTTGGCCACTTTCTTACCAGTAGTTTGGTATTGACCCATGCTGGCACTTTCACCCTGGTTTCAAAAGCCATATGTGATCTAGCAAGGGACAGAGTGTGAGCTGTTCAAAGAAAAATAAAACATCACTGAACTGGTGTAAGTCTCTTCCATAAGCTAAGTAACTCTTTGGATTCAAGCCATGAACTCTGTTAACCTTTTTTTCTGGTGTCAGTTGTCAGGAACCTATGGGAAATAAGTGACCTACTAGTGCCTAAGTGCAAGATTATCACTTGCTTCTGGAAACAAACCAGTTCCATCAGAGAGTTCATAATTTTGTAGGAGTTATTAATGGCTTACAACAATCCGTAAGGCTAGACTATAACCCCTTGAAATTGTGAGTTCATAATAAGCATAGCATCTAATCTTTTCACTCAGTTTGTAGGAAGGGAGTATCACTTGCAGTGCAGTAGGGAGGAAACAAAAAAATTAAAAATTAATGTCCCATCTTACAGAAATTCTTAATTGCCAATATTCTGATAACAGTGCAACTGACCACTTAAATCTCTGTAATAAACTGACTTTAGCACTTTTATTTGTAACTTATAATGAAAACTGTGGGGGAGAAGAGGCTTCACAAAGAAGACAAACAGCCGTGCTCTGATTCTAAGGCAGAGAGGGACCCAAGTTCCCAGGAAACTGCCCTTTCTTTTGGCCTGTGGATCAGCAGGTGTTCCAAATGCAGTAGCATGCTTGCAACTTATACATTATCTATGCAATATAAGATTATTTATTAGGAACTTAAAATAGTTAGGTGCCATACCAGAATTAAATTGATTACACCCTTCCTGCAGGCTTACAATCTTAAGATGTTGCTGTGGGTATTATGGATATATAGTGGGATATGCATTCAGGTCTTTGATACTGTAGACGTTTCAACATGGAGAAAATTCAAATATGTGATTCTCTGTCTTAAGCTTCTCGCAGCACAGGAAGATTATTCTGTTTTCCTTTATAGGATTTGTTGTTCATTTCCCCCTCTGTATTTTATGAGAGAGAGATTTTATGTTATGAAGACCTTTGGAACAATCAATTGAAGGATACTACTGTGCTGGTATTAGTGTGTTGTTTTTATTTCTCTTATCAGGTGGATGATGAGCTATGTCTTTCATCTCCATCCTGCAAAACTCATGCATATAATTAGCAGGTATATTCTTAGCTTGGAATAAAGCTGCACAGGATTGCACTGTTAAAGTAGTTCACTTTTTAAAAAGGTGATTTCTTTGTACTGGCCTTTGTTCAGTCTTCATATTGTGGACCGTGTTGCCCAGTAATATAGTGGGGAAAGGAAGTTAAATATGAAAGGAAGTACTTTGTGATATAACATTCCCCCCCCCCAAATTAATGTATTACATTAATGGCATCATACAGGCTATCGTTGCCATTAGAAGAAAATGTTTGGGGGAAAGATCTGTTCAGGATGTCCATGGGGGACAATCTTCAACTCAAGCGTTCTCTCTGCAGACAGGAGTCAGTCAACAAGACTATCCCTACACATTTCTGTCAACCACCAATCCCTTTATTTCTTTTTGGGGTGTATGCAGAGAAACTAACAGCCAATCAGGACCCATGGAAGGTGGGGGGGGGACAGATGGGAGGGGGATAGGTGGGACAGAAAGATCTGTTAAATTGTCACTTTGGTCAGATAAGGTTTGAACCTCCACGGAGTGTCAGGTTGTCAACTCTGGATCTGGACATTCCTGGGTATGGAGCCTGAGGAGCGTGGGGTTTGGGGAGCGAGGGAGCTCAGTTGGTATAATTTCACCCTCCAAAACAGCATATTCTCCAGGGGAACTGATCTTTGTTGTCTGGAGATCAGTTCTAATTCTGGGAGGTCTCCAAGCCCCATCTGGAGGTTGACAATCCTAAGGGATTGAGACTGGAGGGTTCTTGTCTCAGACTTTATAGGTCTCAGAGTCTGCCTTGGGGTGAAAACAGGCTAAAATAGTAAACGTTTTGAGATACAGTTGTGTCTGTAGAACGTTAGGTTGGAGGAATTCCATCTCAGAAGGCTTTATAAGTCTCAGAGCCTGGCTTTTGGGAGTAAGCAGGCTAATTTCAGTGAATATTTTTTTGGATGAGATATTCATCAAGAGACATTCATAGGAGACTCTGTTGTCACATGGAAGCAGTTAAGTACTTCTTTGCCCTTTGATCTTTCTTGTCCTGTATAACTTTTGAGAAAGTACACCTGTCATTTGTTCTTTCAAAACAAATGCTGTACTTGAAAAGCTGCCCACCTTGGAGAGCTCCTGGTCCAATTTTAATAGGAACAAAGGTTCTGCAGTCAGCCTGAAAAAGAAGATATGGAAATCCGCTGTTTTATACATCTAATTCTGAGTCTGCCTCTGCACCCTAAGGCCAGAGATGAACAAGGGGAACCCCCAGGTTAGCAGATTTTTTTTTAATGAAAAGTGAATTTAAAAATTACAGAAAAAATTTGTGCGCACAAATCACAACTTAAAAAGTGCTGACAGATCTTGTGAAATCACAGTTGTTTAACTCCATACAACAGTGAGTAGTGACTGAGGAGAATGGGGGGGGATGACAAGGTAGTGGTGGGGGAAGTGAAGGAGGCAGCAACAGAAACGGGAGGCAGAGGCAGTGGAAGGAGTGGGGAGGAAGAGGTGATAGTTGGAATGGACAGAAACCAGCTCACAAACTGAAGTTCATGATGAATTTTGGCCAGTTTGTGGTTCATGAAGTAAAGTTTCTGGCAGGTCAACCGGCACAAACTTTCCATGAACTTTCCAACTGTTTATGGTGGTCCACAGCAGTTCATGAACAAATATATTTCCTGAGAAATAGACTTCTCTGGGACTTGGCTTCCGGTACGGCCTGCCGACGGGCGGATCTCGGTTTGCTCTGAGCCGCCCGACCCTCTTTAGTTCCTTTTTAAGTCTCCCGACCGTCGGGAGAACTTGACCAGCCCTCTCAGAGAGAGGGCTGGAGCAGGGGGCTTTTTTGGCCCCTCCCACAATCGGCAATGCGGGGGGTGTCCAAAACTGCCCTGAAGCGGGAGCGATTGGCGGGATAGAACAAGGCTGCCATGTTCTGTTTAGATGCAGCCATCCGTTTTTTAACTATGCTGTGATTTAAAATTGAAAATAATTGCAGCAACACAGAAGAAGAAGCAAAGGAAAGTGTGAGTAAATCTGCTTCGAAGTGCTAAGTGGAGAAAGAAAATGAAAAAATCCCCAAACAAAAGTGTCCAGATTCAAGAATAATAGCGGCCGGGAGACATATGGGACTTAATTATGTGTTGGTATTTTGCATGGGGAAGAGAAGGACTTTCTGTTGGCGTTTTTGTATTGTGCTGGATTTGTTTATCGGCAAGGATTTATAAAAAGGATAATGGTTGGCAAAAAGACTGTAGAATAATGAGAACACTGTGGCTGGAACTTGAATAAATTGACTTGGAGAGCTTGCTTGAAATGGCATGCATGAGGAGAATGGAGGAGGAGATTGACGAGAATATGGAAGTGGGTGAGATGACTATCAAGCAGTTTCTTAGAGTTTTGAAAGAGGCGGTGCAAAAAGGATGCGAAGAAGCGTATGCAAAATTACTGAAAAAAACGCATAACACACAGATAGAAATTGAAAAGACGGAAGAGCAGGAGCAACCCATTGTGAAGGAGATTCCAGATGATTGGCAAAAGGAGAACAGTGCTTATTTTAAGGAAGAAAATCTGGGGACTATACAAGTGAAGGACAATGTAGAAACCCAATACTTGCCAATTGAAATAGTAAGAAAGAGACCAAAAAAAAAATTATTGTGTTAAGTTAGGACTGGCAAAGGAAAATAAACAACAGCTGAAAACTGAAAGAGAAGGAGACAGAAGGATTAAAAGAAGGAAACAACGGGATTTGAAATTTAAAGGAGACAACAAAATATGGGAAACAGAGTGGCTGAAAATCAGAGAGGGGAGGCTTGGAAATCAAGGAACTCATAAAGAATGAAGACATGTAGATATGCTGAGGCAGAAAAATAGATTGCAGATGTTTAGGAGGAAAAATAAGCTATATAAAAAGATAGAAAGTCTGGTTTTCTTTGAACATATGATTAGATGGAAAAATGACCTTAAACATATTTATTTATTTATTTATTGTTGCAAATTAGTGGTGATTAGGAAAGCTTTATTATGTACAATTTAAAGATAAAAGATGATGGAAATATTAGGGATTTTGAATTGTTTAAAGTCACCTATTTATGTTTGAATTTATTAGAATATTATGGCTGAATATTAATTAATTTGGATAATGATCTAATGTGATTTTGGGCAATAATAGGATTTTTTAAAGTTAAAAATTAACATAAAGGTTATTAATAAATTGACAGCAAAAGTAAAATATGTAAAAGGTTCTAAAATAAATTATTTTAAAATAATGAAGGCAGATTAATGGAATAAGTGTTAATAAGAGAGGTCTGAATATGGTGTTGGTAATTATTTAATTGTGTTTAGTGGTATTAGAAGGTTTTGTTGTGATGTAAGTAGGTCTTAATTAATTTTGATAACAGCTTAGAATGTGTATGGTGGATGTAGATCAATTTTGGGTCGAATAAAGATAGGTAAAGCCCGGGCAGACAATAACTGAAGGATATTGGTGCAGCTAAATGTAAAATTCATATCAAAAAATAGGAGAGCAAACTTGTTAGTTAAATTTGACATAAAGGTTCCAACGAAGTGTTTAATTAATTTAAAGGGTGTAAAGATTGATTGAAAAGTAAAAGGGTAATAAAAGAAAATGAATTAAAAATTTAATATTAAACCCTGTTCCCATACTGGAAACAAAGAGTTAGCAGGCTACTGGAGGATGGATAAGGGTTAGAACTGTGTAAGGTGACGATAAGGAGAAATACAATAAGCCAGTATGAATGTTCTGTACTGTTGATATGAATTTGCAGCGTAGTTCTGAAAAAGTAGTATATAAACCTTAAAGGAAATAGAAATAGAAGTTTTTACTCAACACAGATTTGATATTAAGGCTGAGGATAAGAACAAAATATGTATGTATTTTTGTCTGATTTGTTTATTACCCTGTGTTGCTGGAAAGGAAAAGCGCTGTCATAGGATTTCGTATGTAGTCTTGTTGATGATCTGGTTTGTATGTATGATATAGGCTTACATTATAAACTCAAATAAACATAATGTTAAAAAAACACCAAATATATTTCCAGACAGACTGTCTCCGTTCAATCTAAATGTTTACCAAACTTCAAAGCAACATTACTTGGAGACCATGTAGAGGAGCATCCAGGGGAGGACCCCAGCAACTTTGATGTCTCTAACTTGTACGGGATCCATTCTGTACACTCCTGAACCTCTTGACTCTGAGTCTGTCAAAATGACCGCCTGTCAATGTTTGCCTGTCATTTTGACAGGTATAGGTTCAGGAGTGTATAGAATGGATCCTGTGCAAGCTAGAGACACCAAACTCACAGGGGATGTCTGGCTGACTCCCTCTATCTGCCCTCCAAGTTTGGTGAGGATTGGATCTACAGTGTCCAAGTTACGCCCCCCCCCCAAAAAAGGTACCCCCAGGAAAGTGCTTTCTGGGGAAATGACCACCTGCTTGTTTGTTGCCAAAAAACTGGCTTACAGCACCATTAGAACATTATAAAACCAAACAACTGAAACCCATAAAAGAAACTTGACATCAATAAAAGCAGCAGCTGAAAAAATCAAGTAACCCCCCCCAGCATTTGGCCTATTTATTTAATGCAAAAGTGAACCAGGGAGTTGACACAATTCCTTTGAGATGTTCTCTGCCATCTTTTTGAGCTGAGACCACTCCTTTGTTCTCTGAATAGCTAAGGAGGATGAAGTGATTAGGTAGACAACTACAATAGAAACTGAGAAAATGTAACTGGACTTAGGACCGATTACAGTTAGAGTTGCGATGATGGCAGCACAATGTAGGTATGTTTGTGCCATTCATTTGTCTGTGAAATAGTGCAATTCCATGTGATGAGATCTCTGATGATATTAGCCTTGCTTTTATGGCAACCTGGTGTGATATATTTGCTAAGAATTTTTGCAAACAAAACTACATATATCTATTGTGTCCTAGACTCAGTTGCTATAGCAGGTCAATCCCAGAGTGTCACCAGAGCACAGTCTGACAGCAGTTGTTTGGATCAGCTTTATTTATCATGCCCCGAGGATGTGACTGTAGCCTGCCGCTTCAGTGCTGAACCCTTGACCTTCATGATTGTCAGTCTCCAGCTACAAGGGTCCTTCAGCTTGGATGACAGATGTGGTGAAGCTGTTTTTAGATAAGCCGTTGCCCTTTTGGAGAAACCTTCATTGGATTCTTCATGTCTGAACAATTACTGTCCTTAATCATGATCTCCTTATTGGGGCAAGGGCTTCCTTGAAATGAAATTGTGTGAACCATCTTGCTCTTTTTTTTTTTTTTGGGCATCCCGGGAAGGATATTTTTATTGTTTTTTTAATAAGACTACAAAACCTCAAAGAAAATATAAGGGAGGGGGCTACCATCTAAGGATAAAGGATAGATAACCACACTACACTAACAACCCAAGAGGAGGAGATCATATCCATGTTAGTCTAAATATTATTAATAAAAGTGTTAATATAACAATATACTTGTAGAGTTCTTGTTTGTCTCGGCTTCAATGTTAGTATGTTAGTTGTGTGAGAGAACTTTCTGAGCATCTTCATATTAATTGCTTCAAAAGGCAATTTTCAGAGTCCTTCTGCCTTTACTTTGGTTTTCTATCTCTGAAATCATATGTAACTTTCGCTGTGCCTGCACCCGTTTCTGCAGCAGAGTCCTCTTCCGTTCCAGAGGCAGCAGAGTCACTTGATTTCGATTCTTCATCTTTGGATTCCTCTTCCGTTCCCAACTGGCGTCTGAGGAATTCTTTGGCTTTGAAAGTGGAGTCAATCTTTTCTAGCCTATTACTGGAGCTATGATCTCGCTGAGAAATTTCCTCAGATCCTCCATTTGCGATTCACGCACTCCCTGGAATCTCAGGATCATGTTGGCTTTTTCCATTTGTAGCTGTAACAAATGGTTTTCTTGGAAGTTTTGTCTTGCTTCAACTTCCCCCATTCTTTTCTTCATTTTCTTGTTTGTGGTGTCTATCTCTTTAACTCTCTCAGCCGTTTGTTCCACCTTCTTCGCTGTTTCTGCCAGTTGTAGCTGCTGGGAGGCGAAGTTTTGGTTCAGCAAGGTCAGTTGCTGGTTAATACCATCGAGTTGCTCCATTACCTGCTTAAGCATATCTGCTAACAAATTCATGACGTCTGCTCCCTCTTCCGGTCTTGGGCTCTGACTACCCGCCGGTTTCGTTTTAAACATTCTTTGCGAGACCGCCATTTTCTACGATTGTTTACAATTCCAAACCGCTTCTCACGGACTCGAAAAATCATCACCTCGCTTTCAGCGGGGGGAAAGCGACTGCCGGGGAAAGTGACTGCCATCGCTGATCCGTAAACCGGAAGTCCGGAATACTCCATTGCTCCATTGTTGTCTCGTGCAAAGTTATATGAATGTGCTCAGGATTGCTGCAGCGATTATGCTGCTGCCTAAGCAATCTTAAGTACATTTTCCTTTCTGCTTGTGCATTGCCGGATCTGAATCCAACCTCATATGTTTAATATTTATTGTATTTGTACTTCATGAAGGGAGGGGCCTCAGTGGGGTATAATGCCATACAGCCCACCCTCCAAAGCAGACATCCCTCTGATGTCTGGAGATCAACTGTAATTCCAGGAGATCTCCAGGCCCCACATGGAAATATGCAGTATGGGAGTTGTCAACCCTATTTCAGAACTCTCTGTCTCTCCCTAACTCCCTTTGTCTGTTTGTGTGTGTGAGAGAGAGCGAGAGAGAGGGAGAGAAAGAGACAGAGTGTGAGTGTAAGGGGGAGGATTAGCATGTGGTTTAGATCAAAGTTTGAATCCAGTGGCACCTTTAAGACCAACAAAGTTTAATTCTGAATGTAAAACGCACACAAAAATGTAAACCCAGAATTCAACTCTATTGGTCTTAAAGGTGCCCCTGGACTCAAACTTTGTTCTGCTGCTTCAGACCGACACGGCTGCCCACCTGAATGTAGTTTAGATGTGAGACAAAACAAACACCTGGTTCACTGGCATTCATAATGAAGTGATTTCATTTGGAGAAAACCACTGGCTGATCCTGATTAATTTATCTTGAATAAATAAGGTACACACACAGTTCCTGGCCTTTGGAGTATCATATTCTGCCCAGAAAAAGCTATATTAATAGTTTAGATGTCCTGTAGGGACTGTGAAAATATTTGGATGGTAAAATAGTGCACCAGTGCTCCCTGGTGGTGATACATGCAGTTTTTGATTTTTCAGGGTTTTCTGATTTTGAGCCAGTCTCTCTTCTGTTTTACAAGATGAATGCAAAAAAGGGGAGGTGTCTTTTATTTCATCAGTGTCAAGAGACTGGCTCGCCTAACAGTTTCTTTTCTATTCAGAAACATTGAAGAAGAAGAAGAAGAGATTGGATTTATACCCCGCCCTTCACCACCCAAAGGAGTCTCAGAGCGGCTTACAAACTCCTTTTCCTTCCCCTCCCCACAACAGACACCCTGTGAGCAGTGCCGGATTTAGACTTGCTGAGGCCCTAAGCTAAACAAAATCCAGAGGCCCCCTACTGTTTTAAATTACATCAGCTGGTCTCAGAAAAAATTAAAATATATACGCCTTTTTAATATTTGAAATCATTTTTAATATTGTGTTTTTATTCGAGGCCCCAGCAGATTGCGAGGCCCTAAGCTGTAGCTTATTTAGCTTATGCGTAAATCCGGCACTGCCTGTGAGGTAGGTGGGGTTGAGAGAGCTCTGACAGAAACTGCTCTTTTTCAAGAACAGCTGTGCCAGAACTATGGCTTGCCCAAGGTCATCCAGCAGGTGCAAGTGGAGGAGAGGGGAATCAAACCCGGTTCTCCCAGATTAGAGTCCATGCACTTAACCACTACACCAAATTGGTTTCGGTGGAGGCCTAGTAAAAATCATGAAAGTTTCTCTCCCTCTGAGAACCCAAGGTCAAGCTGACTGCAGCTTAGAGCGAGATAAGAAAGGCTGACACAGGTGCCAGTTAGACTATTAGGCCTCTTGGTTTCAAGGCCAAAGTACCTGAGAGGGAGTTTGGCCCACACATTCCATCTCCCTAGCAGAAGGGCCCATGGGTGGGAGAAGATAGTGGCTTAATTAGGCCTGGCACAGCTGCCAAGTGCATGGCCTCATGACAGCAGCTCATCTTATTGATTAAGGTCATATTGGTAACAACATATCTGATTGGTCAAGATACATCATTGGCCATACATTTGATTCATCAACTAGAACCATGTCAACACAGGTCATCTGGCATAAAGAATCCTTCATTGTAGTCTTAGTTCTTTGTCTGGATTACATCTTACTTTGGGATGCCTCTTGATTCTGAGTAGGCCAGGTTGGACTGGAGCACCTGTTTTTGAACTTTGATTGTGAGGATCCACAGCTCCAGCTGCCTTGGTCCAATCTGTCACCCTTAAGCAGGCTTTTATAAGTCTTTGACAATCAATAGATATTTGTATTTTAAACTTGTATTTAGATTTGCACACTTCTAAATACTTTTGTGCCTGTTTCTGTTTTAATGTTATATAGTGAGTCTTTCATAGCTTTCTATCTAAATAGATTTATCATGGCTGCTTTCTGAGGTATTTTTCATATGTTCCACTTGCCCTAAAATATACCAAGCCAGCAAAGAGAAGGCTTATGAGTACTGGAAAGTATATATTAAAATAGAGGGATGCATTTTTGTTCCATTTGTCTAATTCATGGGATGTCTTTCCAATGCATACTTTGTGTCCCTGGACAATATTCCTGTACTCTAGGACTGATTTCAACATTATTTTTATAAGGAAAGGAGGAAAATGCTTCTTCTTGATGGCACCACTGTACATTACCCAGATTTTCAAAAGAGGATTTTGGCATATCACAAAGATAAAAGGGATAATCCTCCCATGACAACTAAAGTTTGTTTGTGTATGTTCTGAGGGAGTGCAGTTTGTAAATAAACTGCAAGAGGCATTCTAGCCATATAAACGTTACAGTGATATTCTGTAGGGCTCTTTTGTATTAAGGAAATTTTAATTTAAACATTAAAATCTTTTTAAAAAAAATCTTAATTCAAAGATTAAGATCTTGGAAAAACCCTTGAAGATTTAAATCCCCCATTCTTTGTGATCTAAATTGACATTGAGGGTCTAAGCTTCATAATATGAGACCAAGTTCATTCACTGAAGCTCTGCTAGAAGGGCAAAATTGAAAGAATGTTTTCAGATCCATATTTCCTACAGAAATGCTATCCTTAGGAAAGGATCTACAGAAGTTTATACTTCATACAGTTTATAAGAACATCTCAGGTTGCAATTGTGTTTTTCAAGATGTGACTAATTCAAATGAAAGCAAGTTCTCTGTAGAGGCCATGCAGAAATTTTCTAAATTAATAAAATGAATGAATACATGGTGCATGTTTAGCCTAGAGAAGAAAAGACTGAAAGGAAACTTGATTGTGCTCTTCAGTTACATGAAGGGCTGGCATATGGACGGAGATAAAGACTTGTTCTCTGCTGCTCTAGAAGGCAAGACTAGATCTAATGGGCCTGAGTTACAGGATGATAGCTTTCAGTTGGGCATTAGGGGAAACTTCCGACTGGTAAAAACAACTTAATGATGGATCAAATTTCCCTGGGATTGTGGTCTCTCTCTTGCTGGAGGTCTTCAAGCAGAATTTGGGAAGACAGCTGTTCAGAGAATTGCTGTCACTTTTGTTTTCCTGCATGCAGCAAAGAGTTGAACTAGGTGGTCTAGAACACTTGTTCCAACTCTTGAGCTCTACAGCTGCAATTCAAAGAACACTTACCTAGGAGTGGTTCCCCTTGAATAAATTGGAGCCCTAGCTCTGGGTAGTGTTTAGGATTGCTCCCTGTGACTTTATATTATAGGCTCTTCAGGATCACCATGCACATATATGATCCACAGCTGGCTTTTTAGAAAGGGAGACATTAAATGCAGGCAACTGGAGTGCAGTGCATGTCTCCATTTCTATGAATCAAGCAGCAGTGAAAATGTGGCACTTCGAGACAGTACAGCAGGATGAAAAGCCAAAGTTCTATATGCAAAATTGTTTTGGAGGCGCTCTTGCTTCTATTGAGATCTCCCTACAAGCAAAGGTTTTTGAGCTGAGTCTCTGTCTCCATCTCTTTGTGGGGAAACAAACAAGGACCCAGCAGCTCTAGAGAAATTGACAAGACAAAAAGTTGCTGTACAAGTTCAAATTCTTATACGTAACAATAATAATTTTTTAATACATGTTCTTTTGTTTCAATAGCTGAACATCCAGAGACCGAAGTCCCAGCACGAGACGAACTTGCTCGAGATTTTAACTGTCCGTTTCGACCAAAGTCTTTGTCACATCTCCTATCAAAGATACAAAGTTCAGTGACTAAGGGAAAACAGTTCCAGAGCAACAATAACACCCTTTTTCAATAAAATTATTATTTACATACAGTTTGTAGTCATTTCTTCTGTTCACAAAGTCCAACAATAAGAATATCAATTCTATAAATACAAAATATCATAACCTCTATGAGTTATAAAAATTCAAGATTATCAGAATATCAATAATTTATTCGTAGCTATGTCATAGCTAAATCAATCATTCATTCTTAATGAAAAAAGTTCTTACCATAAGTGGCTAGTAATAGCTCTTATCTGATACTAAGTCTTTCCGGATAACAAATCTTAATCATGTTCACACAGGTGGCTATTTAAATACACTCCAACATCACGTGGTTCTCCATTCAAGGAGGTCATCATATCATTCGGGCAGAAGTGCTTCTACTAGTATTGTATATACTCTAACAGATATCTATATACAATCAGAGAATCCAAACTTAACCATACATACAATACTATACAACGATATTCTATTCACCTAGAAAACAGGATAAATCCATAGCTGCATTTAGACCCGTGGGCTGTTCAGACCTCAACCTGAACGTCCACCAAGCTTCCCTTTGCAAAAGTATTTTTTCAGATCCATAGTGTTGAATGGTCTATTTTTTACTACTTCTAATATTAAGCACTTAAAAGCACTTAAAATCACTAGGGCTATGATGTCCTTCCGAAAAATCCATTCAACACTATGGATCTGAAAAAAATACTTTTGCAAAGGGAAGCTTGGTGGACGTTCAGGTTGAGGCCAAGTTGGACGGATGTTGGCAGCTGAAGGTGGTTAAGGAACCTGAGCACTGACTCCTATCAACTTTCCCAGAAGGTAAATTTTCCTGAACACACTCCATGAATTAAACTTGCAAGTGAGTTTCCAGAAACCAAAGGATATACACATCCAGTTTTTCAGTTTCAGAGCCTTTGTTTCAAAATCTCTGTGTACCATTTCTCAAAAAAACCACTTTTAAATGCAACTTCTTGTGCATATAGCTTTTGAATTTGATCGCAATAGGCTATTGGGGTGAAGGGACCATGCTGAGTTCTCAGGTTGCTTTCAGTGAATCAGATGATAAAAAATGTGGGGCCTGGGGAAGGAGACATTCATTGCTTCAGTAATTCTTTTCATTAGCTTGGAGAGGTAACAGAATATGATGTAGTGACCTGCTGTGCTATTCCCATATTGCTCCATAGAATGAATAGGATGTAAGGGGGCCACAGTGGAATGAGAATCCTTGTGTATCCCTGGGACTCCCCCTCCAATATGCCAACACTGCTCAGAGCAGTGGATTAGTCTTGTACATTTTTGTATCTTTAGGGATATCGGAGAGTTGAGACAGCGTAGTACAATGGATCCTATTGTATTAGAAATGAATAAAACTGAAAGCAAAGAAAAATGTCATACACTCCACTATTCTGGGTTATAATGAATATTTAAGAGCTTATAGTTCCAAAAGTGAAAGTCACTTTTAATGCCTTTACCAAAATAAACTTTTTGAGCTTGTTGTGAGGATGGGATATGAATATTTTAAATATATAAAACATTTAAAATATATGAAATAAGATGCCCACCCTTTATAAAATAATCATTTCTCACCAAATGTCAGTTCTAGCAACATATTCTTCCATACCATGCAAACCCATTGTTTTGGTCCACATCCTCCATCTGAATTTATTGGCTCTGACTATGTGTGATGTCCTCCATAGTTAAGTAGTGTTGCCAGTTCTGGGTTGGAAATTGGGGGGGGAGCCTAAGGACTGTGAGGGGTTTGGGGAGGGACTTCAATGGGGTATAATGCCACATAGTCTACCTTCCAAATAAGCCATTTTCTCCAGGTGAACTGATCTCAACCATTTGGAGATCTCCAGGTGCCACCTGGAGGTTGGCAACCATAATGGATAGGCAGGGTGACCTGCCCACCAGTTTCTTCCTTTGGAAAGTGTTCCACACCATTCTGCATACAAATATGGGGTTGAGGAAAGTAAGCAAGACTAAATAAAGCAATCTTCTTGAAACGGCAATTGACTTGTTTTCAGACCAAAATAAATATTTATTTTTATTTCTGGGACCCAGTATATAAAATTCTTCGTCAAAGTACTAAAGCAGTTGAAGAAGACTACAGAGATGAGCCAGTTTTATAGTCAAGTGTTATCCTTTGAGAGATCATGTGACTGGATAACCTACTTGGGCCCCGGTCACACGGGAGGATTTGCCCCGCGAAACAGACGGATTGAGAGCAGATTAAACTGGCGCAATCAGATGCCAACATCTGGCAAGCATCGTGCCCCCGCCCCCAACCCGTCCCTTCTGGCCGAAAGCGCGGTTTAAAAAGGTACCAACAAACAAGCAGTATCTTCAGGAAAACGTGCGGTGTGAGCGGGCGTCTGATCAGGGACGGCTGGTAGGCCGTCGCATCCAGCGCCCATCTGCGTCCCACACATGCGCACAAACATGGTGCATTGTTGTTACCTCATGTGGTGTGATCGGCTGCCGGAGGACAGAGCCGCAGGGGAACGTGAGATCACGATAGCGCGCTTCAGTTTGTTGTGGCTCTAAAAAGCCGCACTTCCCCTGCAGCTTTTCCTGCTGGTGTGACTGGGACCTTGATTTGTCAAACAGGTAACTGTGCTGCAAATAAGTGGCTTTAACATAAACCCTCATCACAGGGGTTAGAGAGAACGGATTAAAACCTTCATATGTTTTAGGAGCACTCGCTGAAAATTAGCCCCATTAGATAATGCAGACTTCCATAATGATGGCTGTTGGTGCTTTGTTGATATGGGAAAAGTCTTTCTGCAAGGAGTCAATGACGCAGCTCTCTTGCTGGCAGATGTGGGCCATTCACTCATGGAACATTCCAGCCCTTTCTGATAGATGGCTAAGCTGAACTCAGTTGCCACTGAGCTATGGGATCCAACGAAACTTGGATACAGCCTTTGTTCTCTTGTGCAGTGCTGGCAAGTTGTGACTGTCAGTCTGTCAACCAAGAAGCATTTCAAGGGGAAGACATAGAATCATAGGGTTGTAAGGGACCAGGGTGATCAACCCCCTGCACAATACAGGAAATTCACAACTGCCTCCCTCCCACACCTCCAGTGACCCCTGCTCCATGCCCAGAAGATGGCAAAAATCCCTGGCCAAACTGGCCTGGAGAAAATTGCTTCCTAACCCCAAAGTGGCAATAAGCATTTCCCTGGGCGTGTAAGAAAGGGCCACAAGAACTAAGCTCTGATGCAAATCCTTCCTGCTCTCCCTTCTCGTGATCTGCCTAAGTTCACAGAATCCGCATTGCTGACAGATGGCCATCTAGCCTCTGCTTAAAAACCTCCAAAGAAGGAGAGCTCGCCTGTTCCACTGAGGAACCACTCTAACAGTCAGGAAGTTCTTCCTAATGTTCAGCTGAAAACTCATTTGATTTAATTTCAACCCATTGGTTCTGGTCTGACCTTCTTGGGCAACAGAAAACAAATCCACACCATCCTCTGTATGACAGTCATTCAAGTACTTGAAGATGGTTATCATATCACCTCTCAGTCATCTCCTCTCCAGGCTATAGACAGACCCTTTCATTCATACAGCCAGAAAGGTTTGACATGTCTTTCCATAGGAAAATAAAACCTTTTTTGTGCTAGAATATTTGTCTCTGGCCCCGGTCACACGGAGAATTAGGTACACGGAGGGGACTGATTAAGGGCGGATCAAACCAGCACGATCAGATGCCAACATCTGGCAAGTGTTGTGCACCCGCCCCTAACCCGTTGCATCCGGCCGAAAATGCGGATTGAAAAGGTACTAGAGAAAATGGAGTACCTACCGGAAGATCCACAGCAATGGTGGGTGTGGGATTGTGGACGTGCCAGCAGCCCATAGCATCCTGCAGCTGTCCGTGACCCACGCATGCGCACTAATGTGGGACCGCCGTATTGCCTCACTGGGACTATGCCGTTGCCTCCCCAGTGTGATCGGGTGCCAACAGAGGGAGAACGGAGCCGCAGGGAGCGTAAGATTGCGCTCCCATTCTTCTTTTAGCTCTGCATCTAATATGCCTCCCTTCCCCGACGGATTTTCCTACTCGTGTGATTGGGACCTCTTGTTGTCATTTAGGAGTGCGTGGGCTTCCTAGCATGGATTGTGCACAGAATCTCTGTTTTTTTATCAGCATATCATTAGCATTTCTTCAAAGCTAAGAGAGTTACCAACCTCCATGAGGTGCCTGGAGATCTCACCCTATTACAACTGATCTCCAGACAGATCTTTTCCCCTGGAGAAAATGGCTGCTTTGGAAAGTGTACTCTATGACATTGTACCCCAATGAAGCTGCTCCCCTCCCCAAACCCCACCCTCCTCAGGCTCCCCCCCCCAAATCTCCAGGTATTTCCCAACCTGGACCTGGCAACCCTAACCAGAGGTCATTTCGGGGGGGAACGCGGGGGAACGCAGTTCCCCCAAGTGAGGTGCAGGGGGCGGGGCACATGACGAAGCCCCACCCCCTGCTTCTGGCCGCCCCACTTCCAGCCCTCATTCAGCCAGGAGGAGGCAGGAGAAGAGGGAGGGTAAGTTGCTTCCTCCCCGTCTCTCCCCACCCCTGCCTGCCTGGGGCCAGGGAGGGCCTTGGCGGGGCTTCCTCGCACTCCCGCTGGCCTTGCAGGTCCACCGCCGGGCCCCTGATGTCAGGGGGTGTGGCATATGCTAATGAGTTATGCTAATGAGTTCCCCTAGCTCTTTTTCTACGAAATGACCCCTGACCCTAACTAAGAAAGTGAACTACAATTCCAACTAGCTAGAGATAGGAGAGTTGGAATCACTTCAGAAGTGTAACGTACCATGGAAAACACACACAAACATTTGTGGTCTCCACTTGCAGAACAAATGTGTATAAACAAATGGTCCACTCAAGCTGCAATCCTGGGAGTAGGTCCTATTTATTTTTTATTTTATTTTTATTTATCCTTCGACTTGATATACCGCCCTAACCCCCGTAGGGGTCTCTGGGCGGTTTACAATTTTTGGGTGCTAATCACCGAAACAACCCTAACTACGGCCACAATGGTACAAGGGGGGGGGAACTCCCTACCGGCACCCTGGTGGAGGCTTTAGCAATTTCCCCGGCTCGGCTTCTTTTCTGGCTGTAAGGTGTCTCAGTGCTCAGGCAGACAGGCGGATGTATGGATCGCCGGCGACGTCGTCCTCGGCCCGATCATGTCCTTTTCGGCTCCGCGCGCCTCCAGATGACGTCACTGCGCCTCTGACCTCCGTCGACGACAGCCACCTAGTTCTTTCACCACTGGCCACCAGGGATCAGTCTGGCTCTGCTGCCGCCGCTTGCCGCCTTTCAGCATTGCGCCTCCTCCTCCAATCGTCTGCCGCCGCCGCTCCGCTGTAGCCACCGTTCTTGCCGCCGCCATTGCTGCTGCTTCTACACACACCTCCATAGGCGGAGGAGGGTGCCCCCCACCCTACTAAGGGTGGGTACCCATTTATCTACTCGCCGATAGATAGTTACTTGGCTTTCAAACCGCTGGGTGGGCGGGAGCTAGGACTTAAGGGTCGAGAGCTCACCTCGACCGCGGTGGGAGTCGAACAGATGCTCGAGTAGATGTTAATGCAGGTGTTATACTCCCTGCGCCACCGCTCCCTTTTGATGGCTCCTATTGATGCCAAATGGACTTGCTTCTAAACCAGCACGCATGGGATGCAGTTATAATTTAATTTTTGTGGACAGTGTTCAGTCCCATTCCAAATGAAGCTTCACGAATCAACACTTAATTAGTATAATTCGACAAATAAATCAGTCTTTCCACAGCCACTGATAGAACTGAAAATATTTTTAGATTTATTGATTACATTTCTATCCTGCCTTTCTACATCTCATGAACCCTCAGCTGGTAAAAATCAGACTTCAACTAAAACAGTAATAAAGAGATACCATGAGTGCAAGTCACACTTTCTTTTCTATAGGAGAAAGATGTACAGATCCAATTTAAATCTGAATAGTTACTCTGGACCAACAGATGCACTGTGCTGCATTAAGTTTAACAGCACGACTATCTTGCATGCAGGAAACAGCATGGGGTCAGGCTGAAGTGGCAACAGGAGAACCAATTGGTCAGTTGGTGGATCCCAACCAGGCATTGAACTGAATCCAGCAGTGCATGAGTGGAAAGGAAAATGTAGTGAGGGCAGTTTTCCGCTTGTGCAAGCAGTAGCAAAATGGCTGTGGCAACACTCAGCTAGGCAGGAAAGGCAGCCCAGGTGGGACCTAGGGATCCCCCGGAATTACAGCTCATCTCTAGACTACAGAGATCAGTTCCCCTGGAGAAAATGGATGCTTTGGAGGGTAGACTCTATGACAGTGTACCCCACTGAGGATCCTGTCCTCCCCAGGCTCCATCCTCAAATCTTGAGGAGTTTTCCAACCTGGAGCTGGCAACCTTAACCCTCCATCCCCTGCTGGTGGCTGGGGGGGACCTGGAAAACCTAGCGATGCCAGACAGTTCCTCCTGGCAATTCCCTTTGATGCTGGCCAGTGCCTTGGGGAACTGGGTGGTGGTGGTATGCTGGTTGTCGTGCTGTTGTGCCTACATCACTTCCAGTTTAAACCGGAAATGAAATGAAAACCACAGGGTTTTTGCAAAATGATAAAGCATGCTGCTGCGCCACTTTAAACCAGAAAGGATGTGGGTGCACCAGCACAACAACAGTTTGCCAGGCTGCAGCCTGGCAACCCTATAGTGGCATAGCACTTTGATATAAGAGAACAGTGTATATATGGAGCAGTGGAATGTGCTGTAGATGATCCACATGATTTAATTGGATTTAGTTTTCAAACTGTATCAAAAGAAATACCTTGTACTGTGTCTTGTACATACAGAAAAAGACAATGGGCATATGATCACTTTCACTTAGTCCAAGCAGACAATGAGGGCTGATTTTAACACACCTACTCACTCATTGACTGTTACCTATGTGGAACTCTTCCATACAATTCAAACTATCATGTTTCTAAGCTTTCACTATTGCCTGCCTGCCTGCAGCACCATTGTAACATGCCATAATGTTGGACTGCATCTCCCATCCTAAGCATTTATTGACTGGTGCACTAAGCCTTTCTAGTTCATCTCCACCTTGGAAAATAGCTAAGGCACAACAGGATGTGGATACAATTTAAAATTAGCAGGTGCTGTAGCTTCCGTAATTATGGACTGTCTTGCCAAAGCAAACAAGTGACAGACCAACATGCATGAGCTACTGTACTTTGGCAAAAGCCCCAAGAAATGCAGCTGAGACCAAAATAACATAACGGCTGCAGGTCAGAGTGGGTAGAGGGTAACTTGCCAGATGTCTCTCTGGGGCAGGGAAAATACAACATATGCTTACATTTTTATAGCTACTATTAGCTACTAGAAAGACTATATTGTTACAGTGATGGTATCTTCCTGGTCAGTCTACACTCATACTCAAAATAGGAGATGTTATTGCAAATGGCAATGAATTGGCTTTTTTTGACATATGTTTGAACATGAAAGGTGGAATTGAAATAAATGTAAACACTGAAATATGGAGTTTGGGCAACATGAAGATGGAACAAAATCATGTTGTCTTTTACTAGTATTTCATGCTTTTTATAAAATGGTGCATATTGTGTTGTGTAGCCAGTTTTAACAAGTCTGAATAGCATTTGCAAATATTTTCATAAAATTTTGCTGAAAACACGAAAGACTGTGATTTCTAATAAAGACTTAAATTTCATCCATTACATGGTGGCCTATGAACTGTCCTACCGCACAAACAGTTCTTTGTATAATACACTCTTTCTTTCCCAGCAGCTCAAAGTAGAGCCAAGACCACCCATATGCCCACAATTGGTCAGGAAAGAGGAATCACCGAGGAAACGCCAAATGAAACAAAAAAAGTCTCCATCTGCTAGCAGAAGATGGCAACAGAAGGGGACCAATACATCTCCCAGGGGAGAGAGCTTCAGAGTTTTGTTGCCACAACTGAGAAGGCCCTCTTCCAGGATGCTACCTACCTAATTTCAGAAGGTGGGGGTACCCAAAGCAGGCCTCTGAAGATGACTGTAGTGGTCATGTGGGTTTATAAGGGAGTAGGAGATCCTTCAGGTATGTTGGTCCCAAACCATATAGGACTTTGAAGCTCAAGACTTGAATTGTGCCCAGAAACAAATTGAGAGCCAGTGTAGATGGGCCAAGACTAGAGTGATATGGTCCCCTTACCATTCAGCTATCATAATCAATCACCTTTGGGGTTATCCCATGTGGACAAGTCAACCTGGTTGTGAATGACTGCAATATCCAATGATGTGTGAATGCATCTTGACTGCAGAGTGGAGTGTGTCTTTGGTTTTAATTCAGAAAAGCATATGATAAACTCCAGGTATCAAAAGCATGTGACGCACTTTGGTATTTCTTTCCCCATTCTCAGCTACCTTTTGCTTCAGCTACCTTAGGAGAAGCAGTGGTTCAGTAGCAGAACATCTGCTTTATCTGCAGAAGGCCCCAGTTTCATCCCCAGCATCTTAAATCAAAAGGACTAGAGAGTAAGTGATGTGGAAGACTCTGGATAGCCACTGCTAGTCAGAATGGACAGTGCTGACCTTGATAGATCATTGGTTTGATTCAGTAGAAAGCAGGTTTATGTGTCCGTGTATGCAGCCTAAATGTTTTTAAACAGTCATCCTGATTACAGGTGTGCACAAAAAAAAATCGGTATGCTAGGAATGTTGAAGGAAATGCTAGGAAATGGGTTCAGGTATACCAAACCCTCAAAATATTGGTATATACCGATTCCCAGATCCCAATATCAGCGGTGTGACTCAGGGAGGGAAGGGAAGGCATGTGTTTGGCTTGATTTGCAAAAGCTGTTTAAAGGGAACTTTCCCTTTAAATTGCTTTTGCAAAGCCAAGCTGCATGAAAGGAACCCGGAAGTGGCATGAGTTTACCCAGAAGGTGGGTGGACTCATACCACTTTGGCAAAAGAAGCTGACCCTGAACAAAAGCCGAATAATATCAGCTTTTATTTGGGCTCAGCTAGATCAGTAGCTGGATCAGATTAGAAAATCTGATTTGGCTGCATAAATACCCCCCAAAATACTGATAAGATATTTTTCAGGTATTTATTCAGCTTGGTATATACCAAGCACACGCCCCTAATCCTGAGCCATGGAACTAAGATTCAGAGTGGGAGGCTACACACCTCTTCTTGTTTCTGTGGCACGTGGAGTTTATCCAAGCTGCCAATGGCCATTGGCTTTGGACTAAAGTGAAGCATGTGATTCTAGATGTGGGACCTCCATATCTGCATATATCTGTTTGTTCTAAGCCTGGCAGGCTCTCAGCAGATCACGGCAACCTTTTAAAAAAGATTCATATACAGCAGACAGATTCTCATTTTGACAGGTAGAAAGTAGATTCCTTTGAAATGTGGTGTTGGAGGAGAGTTTTACGGATACCATGGACCACCAAAAAGTCAAGTCAGTGGTTTCTAGACCAAATCAAGCCTGAACTCTCCCTGGAAGCTAAATGAATACCCTGAGGCTATCATACTTTGGTCACGCTATGAGAAGACAAGATTCACTGGAAAAGACAATTATGCTAGGAAAAGCTGAAGGCAGCAGGAAGAGAGGAAGACCCAACAGGAGATGGATTGACTTGATCAAGGAAGCCACGGCCCTTAGTTTGCAAGACCTGAGAATGCCTGTTAATGATAGGACATTTTGGAGGACATTAATTCCCAGGGTTGCTGTAAGTCAGAAATGACTTGACGGTACTTAGCGTGCACGCGCACGCATGCACACACACTTGCAGTTTTGTGACTAGAATGATATATGTCTAACTCTCAAAAGCTGGAAAGAAAGGTTGAATCTTGCCTACAGGAGAACTCCTGTTAACATAGTTTGAAAGAGTAAGAGAGAGTCTGCACCTGAACAGGTTTCTGCCAAAACTGATCTCATTCCAGTGAAGATCTTGATTAAATCCATTAAGTACACAGAGATGGAGTTCTATACATCTCATTACAATTGTTTTATAGGTAATGCTCATGGGTGAAATAAGGTAATTTTTCAAGCAGTAGAAAAATCAGGTTGAACCCTGAACCCGTTTTAGAATGCAGCCAATTCAGCAGGAAAACTTTGGCAAAGACATAGGGAAAATCATTATGGGAGTTTCCATAAGTTAAAAAACTGTCTGAGAATTTGTGTATACTGTAAACCCCATTTTGTCTGCAGTGCTGAAGCCCCAACATTTTTAAAAGCAATGTTAGCTTCAGTCATAAGGTGGTATCCTGAAGCCATGAAATCAGGAAGATACTGTACAAAGCCAGGACATGAGATACCTCTTAACGGCCACTATAACATTAATCCTTCTTCCTATTCTTTTTTTTTTTTAGAAAGAGAGATGATCCCCCCCCCCCATTACAGCTGCAAATCACACACGGGTTACATTTCTCATATGTGAAAAGTATATCACAAGTTTGATCTCAAATTTGGAGAAAATAGGCAAATCAAAATGTCCACTGATGTGCAGACTTTGACATTACTCCCACTCTTGCGTAACAGGAAACCAATATTTAATTAAACTAAACTGAGGCAACTGATTGTTTGAACTTCCACTTCCTCATTATTAGTTCAATTACCCCAAATGAGGATCAGATGGCAGGATCTGAAGCAAGTTTTATAGCCACAGTTTGTCTTAACCCTATCCTGGTCTGTTTTTATGCTGATATTCCATGTCCACCACACCTACAGAGTCACTTGGCAACAGCAGCTCAAAATCCAAAGGGGCTTTTTCTGTCTTCATCCATCTCTTGTTAGAGCTAAGTTTCTCCCTGCCCTCTGCTCCAAGTCTGCCTGGCAACAGACTCCTCTCTCCACCCCTTATCTTCTCTCATAAAGGCACAGCAACACAGCACACTCCATCCATGCATCCCCAGGGCTCTTTCTGTAGAAAAAGCCCAGCAGGAACTCATTAGCATAATAGGCCACACCCCTGACAGCACAGCTCATTAGTATATTAGGCCACAACCCTTGGCTTGCTTCGGTGCCCTGCGGCTGTGGGGAGCCTGGGGTAAACTGGCCCTTGAAGGGATGGGAAGGCAGTTTAAACTGTAGCCATGCACATAGAGGTTTTGGCTGTAGTGGGTGTGGCTAACTCTGAAGCCAGCCGGAACTCCGTTCCTGTGCTTTCCTGCCCAAAAATAGCCCTGTAGCATCCCTATTGGAAAAAGAAATGCCAAAGTTGCCCTGGCTATCTCACATTGCTTGTGCTCCAGTGGTTTACGTAGGCACCCTGTTCACATATATTGCACTGAGACTGGGGTGGGGCTGGATGGGAAGAAAGTGAACACCCCACCCCAGGGTTTCCCATGGCAAAATCCTCCATTTAATATGAAATTTATCTAAATTATTTGCAGCTGTGAATCTACATCTACAGCTGTTTTTGTTTGGCACTTGCTTTCCCCCCCTTTCCCCTGGAGAGTGCATTTGAAGCAATTCGCCTGTGTGGATACTGCACATTGTCTGATTGGGTTGCCCACTCCTAGCTGGAAAATCCCTGGAGACTTGGGAAGGGAGCCTGGGAAGGGCACAGTTTGGGAAGAGCAGGAACCTCAGCAAGGTACAATGCCACAGACCCCGCCCTCCAAAGCTGCTGTTTTCTCCAGGTGAACAGATCTCTGTAGTCTGGAGATCAATTGTAATTCCAGGAGATCTCCAGGCCCCCCTGTAGGCTGGCAGCCCTCAGTGTGGGTGATGCACTGAAACTGGCAGCAGGAAGTTGTTTTCTTCAGGATGCTTTGGGTGAGGAAAACAACTCATTGGTTAACATAAATGTCTCCAAGCTTCCTTGGCTATCCTCCAGCTGGGGGAGAGGCATGGCTCAAAGTCTGATCGTCATTTGGAGAGTGGCTGGAGTTTCTCAAAATGACACTTTCCTGCCCTGGTATAACCAGTGGCAAATGGTAAGCAGGCAATAGGTGGTGAGGGTTTGCCATCAGTTGGGTGTTACAAGGCGGGCTGGGATAACTTGTTGGGTGTCTGGGGGAGTGGTGGGGAAGCGGTAACAACACTGCAGTCACTACTTGCCAAGACAAGCCAGGATTCAGTGATTGTGGGCCTGAGGAATCTTGGGCCCCGGTCACACGAGAGGTTTTGGGCCGGAAGAGGGACGGATCGGGGGTGGAGCAACCGGGCGCGATCCCACTGCAACATCTGGGAAGCGTTGCGCACCCGTCCCCGATCCGGCCCTTCCGCCCAAAACGCCGTGGCAAAAATAAACCACCTACCGAGGTGGTTCTTCCAGCAAGTCCGCATCAAGGCCGGCCGTGGTATTCGCCGGTGCGTCCTTCCCCTGGCGCATCCCCGGCTCCTGGCCGAACTGCGCATGCTCAGACATGCGCAGTTCGGCAGCCTCCCTCTCCCGACCGTGGCTTCCTCCCCGGCATCTGATCGTGCCGGGGAGCAACGGCGCCACGGCTCAGGGGATCCGTGGGATCCCGCTGCGGTGTCTCTATTTTGGTGCGGCTCTGATTAGCCGCACTTTGCCCGGGTTTTTTTCTGCTGTGTGGCAGGGACCTTGGTTTCACTAACTAGCCACAGCTAAAATAAGCCATGTTTACATGTTAAGAGTCTTGACCTGGGTAGCCTAGGCAGATCTTGGAAGATAACCAGGATTGGCCCTGGTCAATATTTGGATGGGAGACCACCAACGAAGTCTAGGGCCTCTATGCAGAGGCAGGCAAAGGCAAACCACCTGTCAGTGTCTCTTGCCTTGAAAACCCTGTGGGGTCTCCATAAGCTGGCTGTTACCTGATAGCAAAAACAAACAAACAAAAAACATATTAACATCTGAACTATATAGATTGTGGCTGGTTTTTTTTAAAGGAATTTATTTATTTGGAAACTTTATTTCTAA
>NW_015166448.1:442482-469765 GCF_001447785.1 Gekko japonicus | reverse complement strand
CTTTCCCTTTCTTTCTTTCTGTGTGATCTGTGTGCTCATTGGCTGGGGTGGGCAAGCACTGTGCTGTGTAGTGGGGAAAATAACTTAAAATAAATCCTACAGTAGTTGGGAATGAGAACCTTCACTGCACCCCACTTACACTTTATAAGCTGTGCCTTACTAAGAACTTCCAGAGCTGTTCTCTTTGCTGAAAATATTACCCATTCCCATTTTATTCTTTTTGATATTGGTCTGTTTGACAGATTTATCTGGGGGGGGGGAAGGAGTTGCAAGTAAACTGTAGAAAATGAACTGTAGCTTTTTTACAGTGCCATGAGGTGGCGCTGAAGTACAGCATTTCCTTATTTTGCCTCTTCGACAATTCTTTTAGGAGCTTAACAGGGTAACCCATTGCAGTGTCTAAATCAATTGACTTAGAATGGAATAACTCTATCTTGGATGGCAGTCTAAGTTGTTAGCGTTGACCCACAGATCAAGATAGATCACTTGTAACAATAACAGCAAAAGTCTATACATGTCTACTCAGAAGCAAGTCCCACTATGTCCATTGCTGTTTACTCCCAGGCAAGTGTGCACAGGATTGCACCCTTAAAGTCTTGCTGGCTAAGTATACTGTCAAAGTTTTCTTCAAAGCAATAAGCTAGACAATTGAGGTCCCAGCTATATCAGAAATACAGATTTGGAATAGCTTCAGGCTCAGTACGTAGCAGGATTTTACACAGACCTCATCAGTGGAAATTTAAACGTTGAATTTAAAGTATTGTTGTTGTTCAGTCGCACAGTCGAGTCCGACTCTTCGCAACCCCATGGACCAGATCACGCCAGGCCTTCCTGTCTTCCGCCGTCCTCTGAAGTTGGCTCAATTTCATGTTCGTTGCGTCTATGACAATGTCTAACCATCTCATCCTTTGCCGTCCCTGTCTTCTTTGACCTTCAGTCTTTCCCAGCATCAGGGTCTTCTCCAGTGAGTGCTCCCTTCTCATTTGGTGGCCAAAGTATTTGAGCTTCAGTTTCATTGTCTGGCCTTCCAGAGAAATATAAAGTATTATATTTAAGTATTAAAAATAAGTCTGTCAGTAGCAGAACATGTTCAGCCCTTTCGGTGGGCTGCATGGAAAGAGCCCAAGGAGACACAAGGGGAGCCATGTTCTGCTGCTGCAGCCAATAGCAATTTGGCTCTATCCATGGCATTCTTGCAATTCCCTCAGCTCCTCCCTCCCTCTGGTCTTTCCCCAGCATTTTGTTTGGTGGTCACTTGATTACCCTCTTTCCTGATTATGCTATTTTGTTGAATTATTGCGTTTAATGGTATTATATGCATGCATTTTTAAAAAACGATGTTTTTGATTGGTTGCCACCTTGAGGGCCCTGGGCTGGGTGGAAGGGCAGCATGAAAATGGTTCAAACACAAACACATGTGGGAAGAACCTGTTGTGGGAAATAGTGTAGCTACTGAGGCACTGCTTACCCATCCCTTGCAAGTGTGTCTGAGAGTTCTATTGGGACAGCTCTTTGGGGACTGGATCCTCTGCAAAGCAATTGGCATCATGAATGGAATGGCCAGTGGTCTTCTGGGGCTGGAGCGCCGCTCCGGGAGCCCAGGCGTTGGAACAAATGGCGGTGGCAGCAAGCCCCGCCCCCAGCTCCCACGCTGCGGCCCCCTGCCACCTCCCCGGGCCAGCGCCAGAGTGCTGTGGCCCGTGTGAGGGCAGAAGAGGCCCCCTGCTGCCACCTCCCGGGGTAAATGAGGGATCCAGGGGGGTGTCGGAGGCTTGAATGGAGGGTGGGGGGTGGGAGAGCCTCTCCCTTCTTTCCCTCCTTCTTCCCTTCTTGCTCTTTCTTTCTTTCCTTCCTTCCTTCCTTCTTTCCTTCTCTTTCTTTTCCTCTTTCCTTCCTTCTTTCCTTCTCTTTCACTCTTTCATTCCTTCGTTCCTTCTCTCTATACTCTCTTTCTCTCTTTCCTTCCCTCTTTCCACCTTCTGCAGCCCAACTCTAAACCCCTTCTCTCTTCGCTCCCCCCCCTGGCTGGGGAAGGGAAGTGGAGGCTTTTGAATATGCCTTCCCCCCTTTTGCTTCCCCTTCTGACATCACTTCCGGTGATGTCAGTGGGCATTGCATATGCTAATGAGCTATTATGCTAATAACCTAGTAGCTCATTAGCATACCATATGTTAATGAGCTCCTGCAGCTCTTTTTCTAGGAAAAGACCCCTGAGCCTGGAGATCAATTGTAATGGCAGGAGTTCTCCAGGCTCCACCGGGAGGCTGACAACCCTACTTCCTGCCCCTCTGAGACCCACATCAGCACATCTCAAACTATCAACACATGTCACAGAATAAACGCTTGCTGAGGAGGTGTGGTGCTGATGCAAAGGAGTCCACCAGACAAAGCCCTGCATTAGAGCTTCTGGAACCTTTTGGAGTATTGAACTTTACTTGTATTATGATGTTCCAGTTACAACACCAAGTATGAAAGAAATTCGTGGCAGCCTGGGAGTTAGCGTGGGGATTTCCACTGCAGGACAACAGGCCTCCAGGCATATTCCTCTCTTACATAAAAATAGCTGCAAGCCACTTGTTTTCTCACACCCTTTATCTTATGCTTGAATGGCTTGCTTCCAAAATGACCCTGAAAGGTATGTGGGCAACATGTTTTGTTTCTCTTTGTATTTGCTTTGCAACATTTCCCTCCTTTTTTTTTTGTCTAGGACATGTTGTTCACTTGATCTGTCTTTTTACAAGGATGTTTTGGAATGTGCTGGAATCAAGCTCAATGGTTATGATCCCTCGAAAAATAGTGAAACCCTTGTAAAGTACTCCAAAAGCTTTTATGGCTACAGAACAGAAATAGCTGTTGTATTCAAATAACAACAGTGAACTTTTTCTTAAAAAATAAATAAAAATCCTCCATAATTTTATCACTATTTTTTAAAAAGTATTTATTTATTTATTTTATTCAACTTATGACTTGCCCTCCCCTGCTAGTGCAAGGCTCGGGGCGAGTGACAACATCTTTATAATAACAAATCATAAACAGTTCGTAAAATACTAATCACAACAGCAGATGGCACATAACAATACAATAACCTAATCAGGGGAAAATTTGATTACATCAGAACTGGGGAAAGGCAGGAGAGGAAAGGGAGCAGAAGGGCCCAGTCGGATGGAGCGGTCATTCTCATCTGTCAGAAGCTTCGGCCGTAGGCCTGGTGGAACAGCGCCGCTTTGCAGGCCCTGTGGAATGGTAACAGGTCTTGCAGGGCCTGGATCGCAGCTGGAAGAGTGTTCCACCAGGCTGGGGCTAGGGACGAGGAAGCTCTGGCTCTGGTCGAAGTTAGTCAAGTGTTTCTAGATCCAGGAATCACCAGCAGATCTTTATCAAGCAAGTGTAATGCTCGGGGGGGGGGGTGTAGAAGGAGAGGCAGTCCTGAAGGTATGTTGGTCCCAGACCATGTAGGGCTTTAAAGGCTAAAACCAACATCTTGAACTTTGGAGCCAGTGCAGCTGAAAGAGCACTGGTTGGATGTGGGCTCTAGCTGGAGTCCCAGTAAGAACTCACGTCACTGCATTCTGGACCAGCTGAAGTTTCCAGGCCAGTCTCAGGGGTAACCCTGCATAGAGTGAGTTACAGTAGTCTAGGCTGGAGGTGACCATTGCATGGATCACTGTGATGAAGTCAGGGCAAGATAGGAAGGGGGGCAGTTGCCTAGCCTGGCACAGATTTTAAGAAGCCAACCTGGCAACATTTGTGATCTGGGCTTCCATTGTAAGGGAGGGATCCAGAATCACACCCAAACTCTTGACCGTTGGCACTAGTGTTAGAGGCACATTGTCAAGAGTTGGGAGTTGGCACCCTAAGCCCAAGTCTCCCTAGCCTAGCCACAGGACCTCCGTCTTTGACTGATCTGTTTTCAACCACCCAACCACAGCCTCCAAACCCTCTGCCAGGTTTCCAGGGGCGGTGCCCAACCGGCCATCCATGCAGGTGTCATCTGCATACTGATGATAACCCAGCCCAAATCTCTGCACCAACTGGGCAAGGAGGCACATGTAGATGTTAAATAACATTGGGGAGAGAATTGCCCCTTGAGGGACTCCACATACCAAAGGGGATTGTGATGAGACTCTCTTCCCTAGTGTTACCCTCTGTTCCTGACCTTGGAGAAACAACCAGTTCAAGGTTGTCCCTTGTATCCTCACATAGGCGAGGCAGTAGATCATGATTGACTGTGGCAAACACTGCTGTCAAATCAAGTAGTAATGGCAGCGCTGACCTGCCTCAATCTAGATGTCTATGGAGATCATCTCTGAGAGTGACCAATGCTGTCTCTGCCCCATGGCTGGGGCAAAATCCAGATTGGAATGGGGCGGAAGCTGGATTGGAATGGTTCTAGGCAGGGGTCGTTTCGTAGAAAAAGAGCTAGGGGAACTCATTAGCATAACTCATTAGCATATGCCACACCCCCTGACATCACCAGAAGTGTGTCATAAGGCCACACCCCCTGTCATCACCGGAAGTGTGTCATAAGGCCACACACCCCGCCCCCAACAGTCCCGGTCGGTGGCGGCGGCCTTGCAGCTCCACTGCCGAGTCCCACGAGGGGCCCGGCAGTGGACCTGCAAGGCCGGCGGGAGTGCAAGGAAGCCCCGCGAAGGCCCTCCCTGGCCCCAGGCAGGCAGGGGTGGGGAGAGGCAGGGAGGAAGCAACTTACCCTCCCTCTTCTCCTGCCTCCTCCTGGCTGAATGAGGGCCGGAAGCGGGGTGGCCGGAAGCAGGGGGCGGGGCTTCGTCATGTGCCCCGCCCCCCGTACCTCACCCGGGGGAACTGCGATCCCCCACGATCCCCCCGAAATGACCTCTGGTTCGAGGACTGATGTGTCATCGAGGGAAGCCTGGAGCTGTTCTGCTGCTGCTCTCTCAACTACTTTACCCAGGAACAGAAAGTTTGATACTGGGAGGTAGTTCTTTTTTGATCTCGTGAACAAAATTATGGCACGTTAAAAAAAAATCGAAGATATCAAACCTTGATCTTCTGACAGTTTAGGAATGCTGTCTCGTCAGAATTCATGAAAGAAAAACAGAGACTCATAGGAGTTCTGCATCTCCCATTAATCTTTCCTTATTCCCTAAACCTACAATGTAAAACCAGGACAGCCAGCTGGTTGTCATGGGATCGCTGGAGTAATTTTAAGCCCTGATCTACCAAACATACATTTAAATTGTAAGAAGCAGAGGCTTGGCACTTAAGGTGATCTCTTTTTTTATGAATTTTCACGTAATATGTAAATAGTAATGGTAAAGGTTTCCCTTGCTCGAAAGCCAGTCGAATATATGCAAATTATGTTCCTGAAGACATAAGCTCCACAACCTGGAAGCTTTTAGTGCTCTGTAGAGCCTGTTTTATTTTACGAGTGGGTGGAGCTGTGTATTCTTTGCCCTCAGTTTTCTACCTGAACGTAAAGTAGTTCCCCCCAAACTACAGGAAGAACCCCCCCCCCTAATCTTCACACGTTATGGAGTACACAGTTTGGGTTAGGGTTGCCAGGTGTCCCCTGGCCACTGGCGGGGAATGGGGGGTAGGGTGGCCAGATCCAGGCTGGGAAACCCCTGGAGATTTAGGAGTGGAGCCTGGGGAGGACAGAGACCTCAGTGGGATACAATGCCCATAGAGTCCACCCTCCAAGGCATCCATGTTCTCCAGGGGAACTGATCTCTGTAGTATGGAGATTAGCTGTAATTCTGGCGGATCCCCAGGTCCCACCTGGAGGCTGGCATCCCCAGTTTGGGTCCAGGATTAATTCTTGTGGATTCTTCTCAGTTCTCACAGACATGGTGCCTGATTCAGACTGTGACATGGTACACATGGGGAAGGAGCTTCAACTTCACCCTCCTGCCTTTTTACCAACTAGAAGTGATCTGGGGGGGGGGGCAATATTTGGCCCATGGGGGGGAAATGGTCCAAACAATGCTCCCTCTGGGATTGTTTCATATCAGGAAAATGCTGCAGAGGGAAAGCTGATGCCCCTTTTCCATGCATTCCCACAGTTGCAGTCTAAATTGGGCACTGTGCAGGTAGAGTCGCTAACCTTCAGGTGAGGCCTGGAACTCTCTTGGAATTACAACTGATCTCCAGACTATAGAGATCAGTTTCCCTGGAGAAGCTGGCAGCTTCAGAGGGTGGACTCTGTGGTCCTATACCCTGCTGAGGAACCTCTCCTTCCCACCTAGGGTTGCCAAATTCAAAATACTTACCGGCGGGGGAGCGTCCAGTCGCTCCGGGAGCCAGCTGGGGATGCACGCGCGCGCGCTGCCAGAGCATCACCGGAAGTGACGTCACACGCTGGGCGGGGCCACACCATTTGAGGGGAAAACAAAGAGTTTTCCCCTCAAATGGCATGGGCCCGCCTCCAGCGTGCGACGTCACTTCCGGTGACACGCACGCCGGGGCGGGGTTCCCCCCGGGCCCCGATTCCCCGGCGTCTGGGAACGGTGCCTCCGGGGCGGGGGATTTCCGCCCTACCGGGGGAGTTGGCAGCCCTATTCCCACCCTCCACCCCCAAATCTTCAGTAATTTCCCATCCTAGAGTTGGCAACCCTAAACTGAGGAGAACCTGCAACAAGACACAGGTTGGAGACCCAAGACCCAACTTGTGTATTTCATAACGTATAAAGAGGTACAAGCTATACTGAACTAAGGACATAAATGGAAGGAGACACACCAGTCTGAAACCAGGATGTGTGATGATTCCTTTTCTGCGTGTTACCACCGGTCTGGGTGGGAATCGTAACCCAAGCTCTGACTTTGATTCACATTCCACCCTTTGGGAAAATAATATTAGAGCCCCAGACTCTGGATTTCAGGGCAAAAAAGCACAGCCAGGCTTAAGGACTGAAGCCAGAATTATTATGCCAGAGTCTTATAGACTGAATGAGAACTTCCTCAGGCCAACTAATGAGGCAGGAGGCAGGACCCCCCCCCCCAAAAAAAAGCAATTTAAGAGACTGAGATTCTTGCTTTACAAGTTATATGAAAAACTGTTTCCTTGGACAAGGGTGCCTCCCAACAACTCTGTCCTCAACCCAAGGGCAGTCTCTGCTTTCCTAGAAGACATGTCCTGCCACTCCTGTGTAGTACTGGGGGTCACTAGGGCTGGCCCGCTAGCTATTCTCTCCACCCACACCCTCCAACTGCAAAATTGCTTATGAAGGCAGTGGCCCCCTGGGACAAGAGAGTGAGCCTGAGACATTAAACCCCCCCAGCAGAGTTTTAAAAATGGACTGAAAGACTGTGTTTAAAGTAGAAAAAAGCAAAATATAGACAAATTCGTGAATTACTTGCGTAAAAGAAAAGCAATTCAGAATGATGGAGATGGTGGTAGTGGTAGTGGATTACTTGGCTCCATCTCTCCAAGGCATGAAGAAGCCAGTACAAAGTGATGAGGCACTCTGTGCAGATGCACAGAACCAGCATGGTGTAGGAATTACAGTCTCAAACTAGGAACTGGGAAACCCAGGTTCAAGTACACATGCTGGCCAGAAGCTTGCTGTAGTGATCTCGAGCCAGTCACACTCTCTCAGCATAGCCTAACTCACTGGGGTGTTGTAAGAATAATATGGAGGTGGAAATAATGATGTATTCAGGCCTGAGCTCCTTGGAGGGAGGGCAAGATATAGATGATGATGACGACAACAATGATGATGATACGCCCTCACCCGGATAGCCCAGGCAAGCCCGATCTCATCAGATCTCGGAAGCTAAGCAGGGCTGACCCTGGCAAGTATTTGAATGGGAGACTTCTAAGGAATAACAGAGTCAAGAGGCCAGAAGCAGGCTACCAAGCTACTTCTCTGAATGTCCTCCGTGCCCCACTAGAAATCACCAGAGGTCGCCATGACTTCCAGAAACGGGCACACACAATGCAAAAATACAAAAAAGAGAGAGAGAGAATGATTATGATGATAATAATAAACCATAACCATTTTAAAATTAAAAGACACTTTTCAAGAAGGGAGCCCCAGCAAGTTTGGTGAAATGTTCTGCAACCTTGAATGGAATTAAAATACAATTGTCAGCATGAAGATCTGGCTGAGCCTTCGTCCTATCACACGCCCAGCTCACTGCCTGCCGCATATTTATCACGCAAATGCTCAAACTAAGCTTTTGACAACATAATCAAGACATGAGTGCTTTGAGACCAAAAATACCTTGAAAGACAAAACCACATCACAATTGGCGATAAAGCATTAGGTAAGAATAATTCCCTAATTACTTTTTTCTGTTGTATTTCTGAAGGACTTGCGCCAGATGTTAGTACTGAACACCTTCCCACAAATTGATCTGGATTTTAGGGCATGTTTTGCTTTGCAATATTGCTCCTCGCTAAACATTGCATTTATTTATTTAAAACATTTCTATGCCACCTTTCCACCCAACACCCTCAAGGTGGCAAACATCAGATCACTAAAAACATTTCAAACATTAAAAACAGCTTTATATAACAAATGGGCAATCTTCATTCCATTGAATGGGTGTTTAGCCAGGACTTAATCCGACCTGGACTGTAGTCACACTGCTTCAAACAGCCCAGTGCAAACAGTTGAAAGAGAGTGGAACAGATGTTGAAAGTGTTTAACCTGGACATCTTAGTCTGCTCACCTGCAATTTCCCATTGAATTCAGTATCTAAACCTGGATGCAAAAGGCAGGACAAATGATCTAGGATGTCCCTACTGAACATGCCTGCATCAAACCAAGCAAGAATCCTGGCATCACCAGTCAGAAGAACACTCCCATCCTGACCTCATCACCTGCTTGGAAGGAATTTGGAAGCGGCGCGGGGGAGTGAAACTGACGGGTTTAATGGCTCGCAGCCATTTAAACCTAACAGCTGACAGGTGGATCTGCCCTGCTGTTAGGTTTAAATGGCTACATAAATAAGTCAATAAGGGAACATAGTGCTGCAGATACCAAGAAAAAAAAATACACTGTGAAAAAGCAATTTCTAACAATTATGTTTAAATATTTATGCAAGCTTATTTGTCTGATAATTATTTTAAAGTTTATAAAGTTTTCTTCTATTGATATTGTATTTAACTTTAGAATAATTTATCAGACCAATAGGCTTGCATAAGTATTTATATATAATTGTTTGAAATTGCTTTTTCACAGTGTATTTTGCTTTCTAGGTTTAAGTGGCTGGCAGCCAGTTCACTAGTCCATTTTGCTTCCCCCCGCTTCAAAGTGCGAGGAAGCTCAGCCATTTAAACCTAACAGATCAGCTGCAGACCTGCGCTGCTCAGCTGTTAGGTTTAAATAGCCTGAATAGCCGAACCAAACCGGGCAAAAGTCCGGTATATGTTCAGGGAAGGTGCCTTGATGCTCATGGACTCTGAATCAGCCCAAGTTCATGCTTAATTTTGGCTTGTGTACCAGTTTGTGCCCATCCCTATATTTAAAGTCAAAGTGTTTATTAATATGGTCATAGACCAGCACAAGTTTTTATTTATTGGGTCAAGTCCCACCCAGAAAGGGGAAAGTGATGGGGAATCTGGCTGCAGCAATTAGTTACTGCAGCTAGAATTACCCTACTTGAGAGGTGGAAGCAGCAATCAATTCTAGTATTTAGGAAATAGTTAAATGAAGTTTGGTCTGCATGTATTATGAATAAAAGTACAACCTATAAATATACGTGGATGTGAAAATCATGGTCAGCCCCCAAATGTGCAGATACACAGAAGCCGTTTGTTAAATACTGAATTTATTTCTTTTTGCCATAAAGTCTCAGCCAACTTAAGGCAACCCCATAGAGTTTTGAAGGCAAGAGCTTCTGAGATCTAATGAGATGGAGCTAGCCTGGGCTATCCAGGTCAGGGCAAATACTGGAATGACCATGAGGCATGTTGTGATGTGCCACAACAGATATTCAATTGTGTGTAGAGGCTGATAAGTCTCCTTTTTGATTATTTATTGGTATTGTGCTGTTATATAAATCACACTTATCTTGCTGACTTCTATGATTGATACATGTACAAAAACGATTGCTACTGTGCTTTTTAAAAAGTAAAATTAAGTTGTAAAAAAAGAGTCCTCCTACTTAACAGTTTCCCAGACAAGCCAGGAGAGAAATGAGCCCTGTGTGCTTAGAAAATTTGAAGAAAGGGTTCACAGTTCAGTGGTGCAGTGTTTTGGTTGCCGATCTCCAGGCAGGGCCTGGAGGCCTCCCACGATTACAATTGACCTCCAGGCAACAGAGATTGGTTCTCGTGGAGAAAATGGCTGCTTTGGAAGGTGGATTCTGAGAATTGTACCCCATGGAGGTCCCCCCCTCCCCAAACCCCACCCTCCCAGGGCTCCACTCCTCAAATCTCCAGGCATTTCCCAACCCAGAGCTGGCATTCCTATGCAGTGCACACTGTGAATGCAAAAGGCCCTGGCTCAAACTGTGCCACCTGCACTGGGGAGAGGGCAGCGGTCATGCTGAGCCGCCTCCAGTGTTGCGCAGACAAGGAAGTCACTGCTGGCAGTGGGTGGAAACTGTAGCTCAGTGGCTGAATGCATGGTTTGTATGCAAGAGGCCTCTTCAGTTTCAGGCAGGTGCCGGCATATGCAGAGTTAACTCAGGCAGACAACGGGAGCAGGTTATCAGAGGCAGGATGCCGGAGTTTAATAAACAGTCCATAAATCATACAAGGATTGTCTAAGCAGGCCAAGGTCAGCTTCCCGAAAAGCAAGCCCGGTACAGCAGCAGCAGGTCAGTGTCTAAGGCAACGTGTTGAAGCCACGCTGAAGGGCTCCTCCCCCATACTTTTATAAGCTTCGAGCCCTACCTCAAGCCTGCGACAATGGCTTCACATCACCTCTGGTGATGTTTCTTCTTCCTCTGCAACTGATTGCTGGTGCTGAGCTCTGAGGTGTGCTGACCTGCGTTGGGACTCTAAATCCCCTGGGCCAACGCTGCTCTTGTGGACCTGGGGATCCTGGGGGAGGTAGGGCAGCTGGCTGACCCTGAACTGTCCGCTCTGTGCAGGGGGGTGAAACAGACACCTCAGAAGAACCTGCTACTATGATTCCTCGTCTGATGGCTCAGCTGCATCTGGCTGGTGGCTGATAGGGGCTGATAGGGATGGAATCCAGCTGTTCTTCTTCAGAGGGGTCAGACCAGGCCTCTGTTCTGCGGCAAGGCCTCTGTTTCAGTAGCTGCTGCCTTCATGCAAAAATGTCTTAGGTAGCAGTGCTGGGCAAACCCTGTAAAGTTTCTGCCAATCAGAATGGAGGATACTGGGCTGTGCAAACTAAAGGTCTGACTCCATCTAAGCCAGCGTTCTACAGTCATCCTTGGGTTGCCAGCCTCCAGGCGGGTGCTGGAGATCTCCCAGAATTACAACCGATCTCCTGGCTACATAAATCACTTATTTATGTATTATTCGTTTATTTAAAACATTTATTCCACTTAAGACCATAAGAACATAAGAGAAGCCAATGTTGGATCAGGCCAAAGGCCCATCCAGTACAACACTCTGTCACACAGTAGCCAAAAATACCAGGTGCCATCAGGAGGTCCATCAGTGGGGCCAGGACACCAGAAGCCCTCCCACTGTCCCCCCCCCAAGCACCAAGAATACTTGCCCCAGACTGAGAGTTCCTATCTATACCTTGTGACTAATAGCCACTGATGGAGAAAATGGCTGCTCTGTAAGGTGGACTGCCCAGCATTATACCCTACCAAGGTCCCTCCCTGCCCTAAATGCCACCCTCAGATCTCCAGGTATTTCTGAACCTGGAATTGGCAATTCTAGATAGTTGCTGAAAGGACCTGTGTGTGGTCAGGGTATCTCTGTCTGTTGTCGGCAAACAAAAGTCTTTTCAAAGCCAGCAGGATCCTCTTCATGTGGGATTTCAGAACTCTTTGTTTTCTTTCACTAATACCTGTTTACGCAGACGTAGCAACAAGGGACTAGTACTGACCTGTCTACTCACTTAACCTCATTTCAAACCATGTTCTGATGCAGATGCCATATCTGTGGATCAAAACCTTTGTCTCAAATGTAAGTGACATGAAGTAATTTTACAATCCAAGGATGTTACCCATTGGGGTTTATACGGCCGTCGATCCAAATCCCTGCTGCTAATCCTCAACTGAAAAATGGTTTCCACTTCTGAAGTGTTACCATTGCAGTCTTACAGATAAGTGGGTTACCAGGAGAACTTCTACGAATTTTGGAATGTTCAAAACTAGATGGAGTCTCACACCTGAATAAATTTCACTGATGTCAGTAATAGAACCAAGCATGTAAACATTAACTGTGGGGGTGTTTTAACTTATTTTCTTTCGTCCCATTTGATGTATCACTGAGAAAACATTGCTTTCAGTGGAAAACACATTTCTTACTAAAATGTTGTTGTGGTTGTTTAATATCCCTGAAATACTGCTCCTTGGGGGAGTCGGGGGACCCCTAAGAACAGCATGGGGGGAATCAGAGGTCTTCCGCCGAATTGCCCCTCTCCTTGTGCCTGTGAGAATTTAGGTGGGATCCAAACCACTGTATGTTCATCTATCAAACATGTTCATGGCAAAGTCTGTGGCATCCCGGATGGAGTAATAGTGCTTCAGAAAAATCGCTTTCAATGTGGGTGCACACTACAAGTTAACAGCAAAGAGACACAGTCTATTACAATGTGTGCATTTAATATGACTAACACAGAAACGCTCAATATAGACTGGCAAATAATCATAGTGACAGACACAGTGGCTCTAACAGACTTAAAGAGTGCAGAATTAACACCACTGATAGACTTACACCAGAACTAGCACTAAAGCAATCAGGGGAAAACCTCACACGCTAGCTCAACAGTCACACACATAAATAAGAAAAATACATCAAATGAACCCCACGTAGATCTGCCACACAGCAGTTACGCAGTTTGCAAAGCACCAGAAATAACCTGAAAATGTTCTGCCTCAAGGAGAACAAGGAGAGCTAGGTCTGGCAAAAAGATATCTGGGTTGGGCAGATCAGTCGACCATCTAAGCCAAACCTGTCAGTCTGCACCAGGTGGATCCCCATAGATTGCTGTTGACACAGTTGCTGCAATCTGCTCTTTGTCCTCTTAGAGAGCAGCAGTTCAACTGTTCTCTCCTTTCTCAAACTCCTATGGCAGCACAAAGAAAAAGGTGCTGGACTCCTGCTTTCATCAGAGAAGACACTTATTTAGGTGATGGTGTAATTTGTGTGCTGGAAGAGAGGAGAAGCGTGTCCACTTCCTCAATCTGGCACCTAGGAACCTGTGTGATGTGGGTGTTCCATGCAGACCCTCTATACTGATGATGGCTTGGTTCATGTCATTTTTTTTCCCAAAAGGAGAAAGCTCACACCAAGTGGGCTATCATAATACAGGCCTCTATGCAGAATTCATGACAAGACTTTAAAAGTATGGTGACTGGTGGCTGGGAAATTGCCCAGCCATTTCTCTATCATGGGATTTGAACTGTTTGCCCAATAAGATACTGAACTCAGGCTCTGAGGTTTTATCACTGTGTCGAACATTCTGAACAAGAAGCACAGGGGAAGTGCATGATGATGTTATGATGGCTTTTCAGTCTACATCACAGAAAGGAATATGCCCATGATGCTTTGGTGTAGTGCGCGAAGAGTCGGACTCGACTGTGCGACTGAACAACAACAGTTTGGTGTAGTGGTTAAGTGTGTGGACTCTAATCTGGGAAAACCAGGTTTGATTCCCCACTCCTCCACTTGCAGCTGCTGGATGACCTTGGGCAAGTCATAGTTCTGTCAGAGCTGCCCTTGAAAGAGCAGTTCTTGAAAGAGCTCTCTCAGCCCCACTTATCTCACAGGGTGTCTGTTGTGGGGAGGGGAAGGAAAAGGAGTTTGTAAACTGCTCTGAGCCACTAAGTGAAGAGTGGGGTATAAATCCAATCTCTCTTCTTCTTCTTCTTCTTCTTCTTCTTCTTCTTCTTCTTCTTCTTCTTCTTCTTCTTCTTCTTCTTCTTCTTCTTCTTCTTCTTCTTCTGTTTAAAAAACTGGAATATGAGACTCAAAGAAGCATGTACCTGCTATTTAAATATTCAATTAAACTATTAAAGTAATGCATAACCTCGCTCCCTGACATTTTGTGGTTGTCTCTGCCACCCGTGGTGGTCATTTTGTTGTTGGCTCTTTCTCTGGTGGCAGCCATTTGTTGGTTGCACCCACCAGCACATGTCAGAATTTCACAGGCTCAAAAAGGTTGGGGACTCCTGTGTTAGGTGGTTTGCATAAGGGTACCTTCTCACTTGCTTTGTGTGCTTCAAGTTCTGCCACACACTCAATTATGATTTTGTTCAAACTACAGCATGGCAGGGATACAGAATCTTGGGGAAATGTCTTCTAGCCCCATAAGATTCAGGCTGAACTTCTGTTTCCATTCCTGTTATGAGGTGCTTAAGTCTGGGTGTGGCCAGAGGCACAACACGTTTTGTGAGAAACAAAGGATAAGAGCCAAAGGGCTCTTGGGCCTTGGTTCTTACCCTATGATGTCCAGTTTGTTGCTCCAACTGAGCTGGTATGATGGATCCTAAATGAACACAGGAGTTGGAGTTTTTGTTGACTAATCATATTTCGTTCTTTGAAAGTAGTTTTGGGTCCCCTATGGGGGAAAATGGACCTTATTTAAATAAATACACCGAGGTTTAAAAGCCTGAAAACAAAAACTTTGTTACATTCTGAGGAATTTCCTTGGCTATCTATGTGCTAATTTATAACTGCTCTGAAGATCTTCCAACCCCTACACCTAGCCTCCTGAAAATTAGAGTAGGAAGACTGATCTCAGAAGGTAAACTGGTGATGAAATACTTCATTAGTACCTCATTTGTAATTTATGTCTACTGCAGTAGCTGACAAAAACTCAAAATGCAAGTCACCGATTTCTCAGAAGTGCACCCTTTGAGGTCACTGAACTGGATTAATTATAACCCTGTGTAAAGCGTAGCCTGCCTCTGTGTCAATTACCAGCATTTGATAACTAAAATGATGTGAAGCTCTGTTCTTCCTCAAGACACAGACGTCATTTTTTGAAAAAAGAGTTACACCAGCTAAAGAATACACAAAGCTAATTAGTTGGGCTCATTCATTAAACTTCAATTTTGACATAGCAGATAGACACTCTGATCCATAGAAGCTGCAGAGAAAGGAATCTAGGCCTGCAAAAATAAACTCCTGTCCTTATTCCTCTACCCCCCTCTTAATCTTCTAAAAGGTGAAAAGAGCTGGTTTGATTGCCAAAGAATTATTTAAGTGTGCAGGAGGAGGGGGTCGTCCGTTGCTATTAAATATGATCTGCTTTTAATGGATGTGAAAGCTGCTAATTGACTTGGTTAACCAAAGCCATAGGACTTAATATATGAGTTTGTGATTCAAATGAATCAGAGCAGACTCCTTCTGTTTCTCAGGTTTTTCACAGTGGGTTTCTAAACACTTCCCCCAGAGTTGTAAGAATTTATGAGACAAGCCCTGACCTGGATAGCCCAGGCAAGCCCCATCTCGTCAGATTTCAGAAGCTAATCAGGGTGCCGGTACTTGGATGGGAGACCTCCTTGGAATAACAGTAGTCGGGAGGCGGGGGCAGGCTTATTCAGCCACCTCAGGTCCCCAGTAGGAGTCAGTCACCAGAGGTCGCCATGACTTCCAGGTGCACACACATTTACATGCATACAAACAAATGTACTGCTGGTGAGACATTTTGTGAGATGTCTGGCTAAAATATGTATGCTCAGATGGTATTTGCCAACATAAGAGTGCAAGAACGTCTCACCAGTGATACATCTAGTTCACTACCCTATACCATACAACAGCCAACCAGTTGCTCTGAAGGGCCAACAGACAGGGCATACAGGCCAAGGCCTACCCTCCATGTTGACTCCTACTGCTGGTGCTCAGAGGTTTACTGCTTTTGGAAATGGAGATTCCTTTTTGGCCATCATGGCTAGTAGCTATTGATGGACCGGTTCTCCGTGAATACATGGACACATGACACTATCAGATCCTTGGTTATTGAGATCAATATTGCCCAATGTGACTGGCAGAAGTTCTCCAGGTTTAAAATCCTTTTTTTAAAAAAAGTAAACATCTTTCACATCACCTACCACCTTATTCTTTAACTGGAGATGCTGGGGACTGACATTTGGGGTCTTCTGCATACAGAACAGATGTTCTGCTGCTCAGCCATGGCCCCACTGTCCAATCCCCTTTTAAAGCTGACTATGTTCATATCCATTGCTGCATGCACTGGCAATTTACTGGTGGTGGGAAGTGCCATCAAGACTTATGGCAACCCTGTAGAGTTTTCAAGGCAAGAAATTAACAGAGGTGGTTTGCCATTGCCTGCCTCTGCACATCAACTCTGGTATTCCTTGGTTGGTTCCCCATCCAAATACTGACCAGGGCTGACCCTGCTTAGTTTCCAAGATCTGAGAAGACCAGGCTAACCTGGGCTACCTAGGTCAGGGGTGATTTATTATACCACCTAATTACTCATCAAGAGAAGTAGGTTTTTTTTGCCTCTGATTAATTAGTTAAGACAGATAAGGAAGCAAGGTGAAAAAAATTCTCTGATTGGTGGGCATAGATCAGGATTCTCCAATTCGGTGCCCATGGGTCTTTGCAAGACAGGACTTTTTATTGGCTGTCCCCATTCAAATGAAAGGGTTTTCCATGGCTGCGATAGCAGCTGCTGCCCCCCCGGAAGATCAGGAGGATGGATGAGCACCTGGGTTGTCCTTAACCAGTGAGGAATTCCATTCCCACTTCATGCTTTGACCATGAGCTTCTTTTGCAAAGCAGAGAGGGAGCTTTGTTCTGGTCTTAAGAGTCCATGGAGGTGGTCTATTACATGATGGGAAATGAGTGTTCAGGAGCAGGAGCCCAGCCATTCCTTGACGAGGCTTTCTGTCCTCCCAGGGGCTGGGCCGTGCTTCCTACCAAAGTACATATATGACTAACCCTTGACAGACCACTTGACGGTAAGGTTGCCAACTCTGGGTTGGGGACTACCAGGAGATTTTGCGGGTGGAAACTGGGGAGGGTGGAGTTCAGGGGTAGGGGCCGCAGCAGATATAATGCCATAGAATCCATCCTCCAAAGAAGCCATATTCTCCAGAGGAAGTAATCTTGGTCATCTGGAAATCAACTCTTATAGCAGGAGATCTCCAGGTGCCACCTAGAGGTTTGCAACCCTTATCAATAAGGTAGCTTCCATGCGGTTGCCATGCAATTCTTTCTCAAATCAAGGAGGGAGGGTATTTCATCTGGCTGCACCTCCCGGGGCAGCCATTTTTTGGTGGTTGCTTGCCACTCACCACTCAAAATTCCAAAGGTGTCAAGTAGCTCAACAAGCTTGGGGATCCCTGGCATAGACGAACATGCCTTTCAAAGTTCTGGTCCTTGGACACTGAGATTTTCAGCCACAGCAATCTATCTCTGCCAAGAGCCCGGTGAAGTTCCTATACACAATGCTAAGGGATTGTAAGTAACTTCTAATGCCACTCATGAACTGCTCGTTTTTCTTTTACACAGCCCCTGGGGAAGGCCTTTATGCCCAAGCCTTGCCTCTGAAATGCCACCGAAGTGCAGCAGGTTATGAAATTCTGGCTGATAGCCTACCTGTTTAATAATTTATGTCTCTTGTAGGCAAATTTAGGTCCCATATTGCTATGCCCTATTGCATATGCAGTGACGATGATTTACTCCCCCCACCCCCCGGAAAGCTTTTGTAATAATTATAATGCCACTATAGTTCTCTGAGCAGTGCCTTTTTCTTAATCTCTTTGGCCACCTGCTTCCTTGAAAGGACTATTAAAAGTGCTGCATCTATGGAACAGATAAGGGACTCTAAGAATTTCTGGCAGACGGTATTTATAGAGCTTTTGAGCACTAATGGGACCGTCAGTCTCTCTCATTCAAACAAAGACAATCTCCTACCTACAGGTGGGAGATAATGGATTTGGTTTATGCTTCGGGGCTGTCATTTGATGAAGAATTCCTAACTGTGCTTTTGGTTGATAATCAAAGTAGGTGCCATAGAACAAAGCCGTGAGGAGGTGAATTTCCCCATGAGTGCGAGGCAACAAATAACTAAAAATTGATTCGTGGATCTAGATTCACACTTGGGCTTCAATAAATGTCGTCGGAATTTAGCAGTACTTAGAATAGAAGGGATTTCCCCAAATGCCAATCACATTGCCATGATGAACTGCTTTTCTATTAAAATTACTCAAGGAGATGTACAATTAAACAAAAATGCTACGAACATAAAGCCATAAAGTAGCAACATCATCCTAAAACTACCAAACAAAATCCACTATAGCAAAGTAACTAAATCTAGATTTTGCAAAAGTCCCACACACACACTCTGATAGTACAGTCCTAAACAGAGTTTCATGCTTCTAAGCCCATTGCTTCAAAGGATTTGGAAGAATGCAGCTCTGCTTAGGATGGCAGTGCAATAAATGTTATCATCTAAATATAAACTTTGTCGGCACGAGGGAGAGCAGGAGGCTAAATAAAGAGGAGGTATATGGAGGGAGGACTCAAAAAGCACTTTCACTCTAAGACGGCAGCTTTATATGCACTCAGACTTAAATCCTATTGAACTCCCAGGCTTAGCTGTGGAAAACATGCGTGGGACTAAGCTGAAGGATTTTATGGAATTTTTTAAGGTATAATATCCCCTTTTGTGAAAAGGGCTCTCCTTTCACCTGCCATTTTTCAATTAGACTTCAAGAGAAGGGCAAAGAAGGTCTGCAGTTTATTTTGGCAGTGAGAAAAAACATCCTAGGTTGCAGAAAATCACAAGCTAAGAGACTTGATTAAATATTTTCATAAGGAAAGTATTGTGGCACTACACTGTCGTCGCGATCCTAAAAAGAGTTGCGTCCTTGACTTCAATGGATTTAGAATGGTGTAACTCTGCTTATGAATGTATTTCCTGTTTTTATATAAGAGAATGGTGAACAGTCTTGCTGCTTCCAGTTGTTTTTTTAGGTTTATAGATGGATTATTTGATGACTTGAGTTCTAAGATCATGAAAAGAGCCCTACTGGGTTGAACCAAAAGACTATCTAGGTCAGCACCATGTTTCCAGCAATGGTTAGCCACTTACTTCTGGGAATTCACCAGAGGACAATGAAGGCAAAAGCCTGGCCTCCCTTTGCAGTTCTTAACTGGTATTCAGAGACAGACTTCCAGGTAGTTTCATTTAGCTGCTATGGTGAACTCCTGGAGGTCCCATGAGACTTGTGTGTGTGTGGGGGAGTGGGGGGTGGAATACCATCCTTTCAGCCCTCTGTGCTCCATTATTGGGCCACCCACTTACCAGCCAGCCCAGCTACCCGCAACAGTGCTTCCTTAGCCTGCCTGGTTTTAATGGTGGGGTGGTGGTGGCAGGCAGCAGTGGCGGGAGCACTTGCAGCACCGCCACCTCTGCCTCTCTGGCTAATGCAGCAGGAAGTAGCAGTGGCAGCTTCTGCTATTCCCCTTCCCCACCCCCCACCTGCTGCCTTGGTCTGCCTCAGTCTCGTGATGTGGGGCAGCAGTGGGTGTAGCAGTTGCTCCTGCTCTCCCCGTCCCCTCCCCTGCTGGCCAGCAATGCTATCCCCTCTGCCTGCTTGGCTCATGGGGCAGGGGTGGCTCACTCTCAGTCTCTCACACACAGGAGGGCAGATGTCATCGGGCTGATGGAAGTGTGTTGTCTACATGAGTACAGACCCATTCCTCTTTTGGGGGGATTTAAAACCCTACCTCATGTTTTATGTATTTTCTGATAAATGTTGATAGCCCAGGCTAGCCCAGTCCCATCAGATCTTAGAAGCTAAGCAGGGTTGGCCTTGGCTAGAATTTGGAAGAGCGACCTCCAAGGAATACCAGGGTTGTGACACAGAGGCAGGGGATGGCAAACCACCTCTGAACTATCTCTTGGCTTAAAAATAATTCTGGCTCGCCACCTAGTGGTGTATAATACTAAAAGAGCTAGAACTACTGGCTTCCAGACAATCTTAGGATCTTCTGGCTATTCTACACACAATGCCGTACGATAATCTAGTAAACAGCAGAGAACAAAATGTGAATGGGTATGTCTGAATGTCTCCATGAATCCTGACTTTGTTTGTCATTAAATGTCTCTGTGTAAGCCGCCCTGAGCCCACCTTGTTGGGGAGGGGCGGGAAATAAATGAATGAATGAATAAATAAATAAATATTATTAAATTACAAACCTGGGGGGGGGGTTTCCTTCAAATTTGTTGAAATATTTCTTTTCACTGTACATGGCTCCAGTCTTCAGATTTAAAGATCTGTAGCTGGGGGCATGTTGCAAATTAGATATAGCAAGAGGGAAACTCATACGGACTTGTGGTGGGTCACTTTCTATCCTGGCAGCCTCCATATCCTCTCCCCTTTCTCTGCTTCCCACTCACCAACGAATCTTTCTTTTATCTGCCTCCCACTTTTCAGTTTTATTATTTATTACTTCATTTATATCCTACCTTTCTCCCCAATGGAGACTCAAAACACATCATTCTTCTGTCCTCCATATTATCCTCATAGCAACTCTGGGAGGCAGATTAAGCCTAAATTTCCCCCTGTCAAGCTTCCATGGCAGAGGGAAGATTTGAATCTGGGTCTCCCAGCTCCTAGTCTGACACTCTAACCACTACATACACAGCTCTCAGCTTTTCCTCCTTCCCTTCCTTGGCAGCCTTTCCCTGGGAAAGGTCTAGCCAAGTTGCAAAAGTTGTGTAGTAGCATGCCATGCTGGTGAGTTATGTAGTGGCCACTGTCATAGACACAATAGTCACATTATATGCCACGAAGGTCCCTCCCCGCCCCAAACCTCGTCCTCCCCAGGTTCCACCCTCAAACCTCCAGGAATTTCCTAAACCAACGTTAGCATCCCTACAATGCTTGCTGATTGACCATCGGTCTGATTCGTCAGGGTTCTTATTTTCTTAAGTGAGTGAGTGAGGGTGATACAGCTGGTTCAGGAAGTGATAGCGCTTTCATAGGTTATCCTAGTCCAGTGATAACGAACCTTTTAGAGACAGAGTGCCCAAACAGCGACCCAAAACCCACTTATTTATCGCAAAGTGCCAACACGGCAATTTAACCTGAATACTGAGGTTTTACTTTAGAAAAAACAACTCGTACATTAACTTAAGATGATCCAAACAAAGTAAGGAAAGCAATCCCAAATGCTTTCATTTACTTAAAATTATTTGGCAGAGAATTCCACACTTTAATGATGGGTTGCCAAATCAGTCTTCGCCGGGAGCGGGGGGCTCCCGGCCGGCGTGGGGTGAATGCGCGCGCGCCGTGTGCACGTCACCCGGAAGTGACGTAGGCACGCTGGGCACGCTGGGGGCGGGGCCATGGCCATAGAGTTTTCCCTTGTATGGCTATGGCCCTGCCCCCAGCGTGCCCGGCGTGCCCACGTCACTTCCTAGTGACGCGCACGCTGGGGGCGGGGTTCCCCCAGGGCCCAATTCCGCCACGGCGGAAATCGGGCCTCCAAAGCGGGGGTTTCCCCGCCCCCCGGCCCGATTTGGCAGCCCTATCTGGGCCTGGCTGGGGCGATGGCACGCATGCTCACAGAGAGGGCTCTGAGTGCCACCTTTGGCACCCGTGCCATAGGTTCGCCACAACTGTCCTAGACTTACAGGGGGGGAAATGACAGAATTCAGCACTGTGTGTTCAGCTAGAGTCTAGCTTGTACCATTTACATTTTGTCTGTGCTCAGTAGCTGATGTATCAGTCCTGCTTGGATTCAAACCATGGCAAGTAGGCTATTAAACAACTAAATATTCTAGTCCTGATAAAGTTTTGTGAGATCTCTCTATGAAGGGGATTCAACCAAACAGGTGACTCTGCAGTGTCTAGGATGAGCTGGGTAGAAGTTTCCAGGGGGCACTTCAGCTAAGAGTACATCACATTTATGTAGAAGGAAAATGTTATATTCTGGTTAAAGACTACCTGTAGAATCATCCTAATACGTCTTGGTAGACAGGAAGAGCCATTATTCCAGAAATAGCCAAGTCCTCATAGCTCTGGAATGACATCTGATTTGAGGCATCCAGGCATTAAAATACCAGACAAAGTAGGGCTGTCTGTACCTGACTGAATTATAGGAACATACCTTTTTGATAAGCCGCTGTGCTGGGACGACTCTTTAGGATGCTACAATTTGGAACGGCAAAAAGTTCAAGCGGGTTCAACTCCTAACTCTATACATTCTCTCCTTCTAGACTTTCACACAGTGTCCTGCGCCAGCCCTACCCCTTCTTTCCTTCCTTTCTTTGTGACCTCTTATGGAAAGTTCTGTGAATGTAAATATGAGGACATTTGGGAGATTTGATTGAGAACGTCTGAGAAAAATATGTAAAACATTTTGCCCTGACCTGGGAAAAAATGTGCCCACAGAGTTCCAAATGGGCACCCGTTTGCTTCTCTGCTGTGTGACAATTTATTTATTTTTATTTCTAGTTTCCATTTTCAAACCGCCCTCCCCCCATGTTTGGTGCCAGGTTGGTGCATTGAATCTCCCCAGCACAGGGGGGTGGTGGTGGTGGTTGCTGTGTGTTTATTTTTCCTTTTAAAGAAAAGTAGTAAAAAAAAAAAAAGTAAATGCACACAGGATGGAGTCTTTGCTTAAAAAAAAAAAGTTCTTTACAAATTTCCTGAAAGAGGACTTTGGGGGCATTTTTGCCTACTGGAAAAAGACAAGAGAGGAAGACCCTTGCCCTGATCAACTATATGGGAGTTCACCATGCTGATTTCACTGGAATTGACTCAAATAAGTATGCTTAGAATCAAAGACTCAATCAGGTTAAAAAATTTAAACATAGTGGTTACTTACATTGACTTCAATTGGATGACATCAGTTTGCGTCCAAATACTGTACAAGATTATGGATTCAGCTACCATCCTTTCTAAGAAGACAAGTCAAACCATTAATGTTATCTCCTGTGTAATACTCATGGCTGTTTTGACTGATCCCAGTTTAGTATTTTAATATTGCAAATGCATCCCCATTCAGTTAAATAACAAACTTCTTACCAAGGCTATGTAACATTATGCCTTTTACTAACAGAAGCTGCTTCAGCGTCCTTCTCACGTTACCTTTGTGGCAGGGGAACAGCTGCAGAGTGGCGTGTTCCAACGCCATCCAGACAATGTGAGAGTTCTCAGGCCTCGTGGGAGAAACTGCCCGTGCCAAATTACAAACCATTGCCCAGGCCTTTCTTTGCAGGCCCAGGCCTCTTTCCTAAAACGTCTACCTCCTGCATTGTTGCTTTCACTGAATCTGGACCTACCAGAATGTTGGAATGGTTAGCCCAGAATATTGGAATAAACATCTTTGCCCAGTGAAATAAGATTATCTTTCTTTTACCACACTCTGTTCCCTTGGCTGGAACAGTGACCAGCTAGCTGGAGTTGGCCAATAGGGTTTGAGAAAGAGAAGCTGTCCATCACGGGGTCCCTTGTGTGGTGCCTGTGGACCCCACAGCACCCTCCAACACCTTTCCTAGTACCTGTCAAGTATTTTTAGAAAGTGGGTGAGGCCATGTGGGGGTTCCTGGCAATATGATTGACCACACAGATTAAAATAATATTATTGTGGTGGAAGCTGCCACCACAATGTTGATTTTATTCTCTCTCACACTCTTCTCTCCCAGTGTGTTTTGAAAATTACTCCTCATGACCCCTGCTCCTGTCCTTTCTCTGTGCGCACTTTTTAATCTCCCTATCTCTTCAATCTGTATGCAGAACACGTCATAAAGAAAGCTGGATTAGATTTAGATGAAGGTGGAGTGAAGATCGGTGGAATGAACATTAACAGTTCGACATTTGCAGATGACACCACATTATTGGCAGAAAACAGTGAAGACCTGAAACGACTACTGATGAAGGTTGAAGCAGAAAGCGCCAAAGCAGGATTTCAGCTGAACGTCAAGAAGACAAAAGTAATGACTATTGGGGAGTTACACAACTTTAAAGCTGATGATGAAGGAATTGAAATTGTTCAAGATTTTCTATTCCTCGGCTCCATCATCAACTGAAAGAGAGACTGCATCCAGGACATCAGAAAGAGATTGCAACTGGGAAGGGCAGCCATGAAGGAGCTAGAAAAGATCCTTAGGTGTAAGGATGTGTTGCTGACAACCAAGATCAAGTTAATTCATGCCATAGTATTCCCCATTACTATTCATGGGTGTGAAAGTTAGACAATGAAGAAAGCTGACTGGAAGAAAGTAGATTCTTTGAAATGTGGTGTCAGAGGAAATGTGGTGTCAGAGGAAAGATTTATGGATACTGTGAATCACCAAAAAGACAAATAAGTAGGCTCTAGATCAAACCAAGCCTGAACTCTCCCTAGAAGATAAAATGGCTAAACTGAGGCTATTGTACTTTGCTCACATTATGAGAAGACAAGAGTCACTGGAAAAGGCAATCATGCTGGGAAAAGTTGAAGGCAGCAGGAAAAGAGGAAGACCCAACATGAGATGGATTGACTCAATAAAAGTAGCCACGGCCCTCAGACCTGAGAAGTGTCGCTAATGATAGAACGTTTTGGAGAACGTTAATTCATATGGCTGCTGTAGGTCGGAAGTGACTTGGTGGCACTTGACACCTGCGTGTGTATGTGTGTGTGTATGTCCACCTCTCATGTTGACCCTTTTGTGGTTGTGCTCACCATCCTATGTTAGAATTCTAAAGATGCCCACAGGTTCAAAAATGCTGGGGACCTCTGCAGTAGTTATTATTTGATGGAGGGCAGATACAATATATTTGCTGATTGAGGGTTGTGCTTGGGGGAAATTGCTGAATTATCTTCCTTTGCCAACGAAGAGTGCGTTTGTTACAGTTAAGGGGCTTCTGATTTCATCCGATACATTTTAATGCCAGCTCTCTGACCTACACCAAAATTAGTGATCTGGTGAAGCTGTAAGAGTGGGGGGGAAATACTGTCTTGCAACGTCATCCTGAATTATTTATTTATTTATTTATGTAAACCATGTATCGCCTGCCTCTCCATTTCAAAAAAAATACACTCAGAGCAGCTCACAGCTAGGGTTTCCGACTTCACCTTGGGGAATCCTGGGCAGTTGGAAGCAATGTCTAGGGTGTCTGGGGGGGAGAGTTCAGTGGGGATTTGATGCCACAGAGTCCACCAGGCCCATAGCCACAGTGGGGCATCTCAGGGCTAGGCCCCCTAACTTCCTGGCGAGGCCCCATGACTTCCCATCCACCCCAGGAACCCCTGAGTGGCGGCAGGTGCAGGGAAGGAGCCGGGTATTCCTTTAATTTGATTAGCCAGTGCCCCCTGAGAAATGTAAATGCCTCCTGACTTTAAAAATCCTGGCTACGGGCCTGGAGTGCACCCTCCAACCCAGAGCTGGCAACCCTCCTCTGAAGCTACTACTGTACATCTGACTTGGACCTCCTTCTGCAGTGGGTATCACTTCCTTCAGTAAGCTAACATTGGCAGCAATCCTGACCAGGTCTGTCCAGAAATAATTCCCATTTGATTCAATACTCCCAAGTAAGTGTTGTTAGAACTGTGGCCATTCACCACTGAATAGCTATTCAGGTTGTCCCCCCCCCCCCAAACAAATGACAACTAGTACAAACAAATCCACTCAGCTGGTAGCATAGTTTTCCATATTACCATCAGCCAGGGACTTCTAGAGCGTTTTATACTTTGCACTGGAAAGTATGAATTCCATGGCCCCAGCCTTCATTTAATTTCATGGCCCGGTTGTGTTGTGAATTCATAGTTTGCTATGCCCTATAACAGGCGTGTCGTGTGCGCGTAACACATTAGCAAGCAATAAATCTCATCTCTCTAATTCATCTCTGCCATGGAGATCAGCTTCGGAAAGGTTAAACCATTAGACAAATGCTAATGCATCCCGATGCCTGGACCTTGTCCAACAGAACCTGCTGCAGCTGTCAGCCTAATTAAGCCAGATGTGTGTTAAGTATAAATGGACCTCCCAGGAGGAACAATAACAGATTTCAGGTCCGTGGAGAGCTTAAAGTACCAGGGAGTTTAGTGTTTCTGAAGGGAACATCACTCCTGCTGCCTTCCCGATATTCTACTCATTAGTACCATCCTGATTATACTCCATGAATACTCCATTTAGAGGGAGGAAGGGTGAGTCTTTCATCAATCCAGAGAGGGCAGGCCTCAATATACTTTTACAGCTGATCTGTCTAATCGTGACACTTGCTCTAACTATAACTATGTATTTGGAGCCTCCACTTGAGCCGTGCAGCTCAGTTATTTTTCAAATGGCATTTACGTGATGCCAGTTTCTTACCACCAACCTTTTTAAGGGTGAGTGTGTGGGAACTATAAAGTGAGTAAAGAGACATGTTAATCAGCCTTTTTAAGACTAACAGGCAAGTAAAACATGCCGAACATGGAAATATTCAGTCGCTGGGAGTGCAGAGAGTGGGCAGGAACGTGAAATAATAACGACAGATTGTACAATTGCAGGAAATGAAGAATGAAAACATTTCTATAAGAAAACCCCACAATATTCCTTTAGAGATGAATTAATTTATAAATGGTAAAGCAGACCCCTAAGACTGCCTGCAAATGTTTTTGAATGTGTGGCTGAGGCTGGCCAGTTACTTTTCAATAACATCACAGCCACAAATTCTATGGTTGTCAACTGACCAAAGAAAACCAGACTGGCTAGCACCTGTGTCTTTACAGAAGTTAGAGCTGCAGAAACTGGCATGCATGAAGCTTTTCTCTGAAGCTTTTCTCAATATGGCAATATGCATAATCACTTAATTTCGGCAGATAAATTACTGTTAAAAGCACAGGAGAAAAGGCAGAGAAAAAACTAGCCACCCTGTTTCAAAAGTTGCAGGTGGCCTGACAGAGTGAACCCAGGGGTCATTTCGTAGAAAAAGAGTGGCAGGAGCTCATTAGCATAACTTATTAGCAAATGCCACACCCCCTGACATCACCGGAAGTGTGCACCAGCCCCTCTGACAGGCAGAAGTACCTGGGATCCATTCTTTCCCCCCTCTCCCTTCCCTTCGCCTCCAAGTCGGGCGAAGGAAAAGGGGAGGGGGAGGATCTCAGGCGCTTCTGCCTGACAGAAGTGCTGGCGTGCCCACAGCCAGCGTTGGTGAATTATAGAATCATAGACTCATAGAGTGGGAAGGGACCTCCAGGGTCATCAACCCCCAGCACAATGCAGGAAATTCACCAATACCCCCC
>NW_015166448.1:426688-442381 GCF_001447785.1 Gekko japonicus | reverse complement strand
CCCCACACTGGAATAAGAACATAATATCAGGCCATAGCACATTGCAATAAAGCCCCTAAAACTGTATACAGAAATACTGAGCTTCCCTACCATTTGCCACAACTAGCCCACCACACAACCAGGATCAAGACTCCTAAGTGGACCAACAGACAGGCATAAACTTGTTTGAGAAACTGAGTATTACATTACAACACCTCTAGAACATTACAGATCAGTAGAGGCAGCACTGCACAGTGGTCAGAGTTGCAGATTGATGTGGGGAGACCCAGGTTTGTATTCTCACTCTGCTGGCTGAGTGACCCCGGGCCAAATCTCCCCTTCTCTACCTAACCTACCCCACAGGGTTGTTGTGAGGATGAAATGGAGACTCATGGGCAGGGTCCCCAGCTTCCCTGGCAGGAATACTATGTTAAGAAATCTCTCACAATTATGCAGCCATAGCAGGCAGGAGGGAAGGAGGCGAATACCTCCAGCGCCAGAGACTTGTAGAAGAAGAGTCAAACTTTGGGGACTCACCCATGCACCAGAGGGCCAAGGCAGCAGGAGGCAAGAAGCCTGGGCGAGCTGGGCTCCGCCATGCCTGGCAGAAGATGAGGTGCAGAGGTGAGAGGTGGGCAAGCTGAAGAGGCACTCAGTCAGCCGCACAAGCGGCGTGCAAAGAAACTCCCGCCACCCCAAGCTTCAGGGCTGCCTCGTTAAAGGAGTGCGGAGGCCAGACACGCAAATGAGAAAAAGCAAGTTTAGGGTTCGTGGGTTGCATTTTGGGCTGTGGAAGAGGAACCGACTCCATTCCTGGAGTTCTCTTGAGTTCCTGCACTTTTGGTTTTGCTTTCTGCCAATCCATCTCACAAGACTGCTCCAGGTGCTCTGGCCTGAGGGTTGCTGGGGGCGGGGCTCAAGTGCTCATTACTTGTGGAGCTGAGGCTCAATGTCTCTAGCTGCTCCGCCACCTTCCCTTCCCTTGGTTTGCTCGGGGATCCCGAGCAAGCCGGCTGCTGAAGGAAAGGAGAGGAGGTTTAAACCACCTTCCCTTCCCTTGGCTTGCTCAGGATCCCCGCGGCTGCAGAGAGCCCGAGCAAGCCAGCTGCTGGAGGGATGTGCATTCAGTTCGTCTGAACCGAATGCACCCCCGAAAATGGCCCATTCAGGCCCCTTTCAGGCTGCTGCGGGCCGAATCAGATTCTCTGATCTGAATTGGCTTCCCGTAGTTCGGCCCCATTATATCCTTTGGGCCATTGACGTCAATGGCGAAAACATAGGGTATATTCTGGGGGCTGGAGGAGAGGGGGTTTGAGGGAGAGGCTCCAAAATCACAGGGTAGCTGCTGGAGCCTCTCCCCAAGATACCCGCCATGTTTCAGGAACATTGAACCAGGGGGTCCAATTCAATGGGCCCCCAAGCAGGTTGCCCCCATCCCCTCCATTGTTCTCTAAGGTGGGAAAAAAGTTACCCCCCCCGCACGGGCATCGCAGCTGCCACCGAGAACAGCGATGGCAGCCATAACATTTTAAAGAGCAACTCCAGAGAGCTGGGGGAGCCAGCGCTGCCACTCGGACATCACACGCGAAAGGTGGAATTTGCCTCTACGAGTCCAAGGCCACCACCCCGGGGCTCAGGCAAGGGAACGTTTACCCCGCCCCCGTGGGCGTTGCAGTTGCCGCCGAGAACAGCAGCGGCAGCCATAACATTTTAAAGATCCCCGAGAGGTGGATCACACGCGAGAGGTGGAATTTGCCCCTACCAGTCGAAGGCCACCACTCCGGGGCTCAGGGAGGCAGGAGAATGTTTCATCCGCCCCGCCCCCCGCGGGTATCGCAGCTGCGGCAGCTATAACTTTTTAAAGAGCCCCTAACGAGAGCTGGGGGAGCCAAATGACCTTTCGCGTGTGCCACTCGGACATCACACGCGAGAGGTGGAATTTGCCCCTACGAGTCCAAGGCCACCACCCCGGGGCTCAGGGAGGCGGGGGAACGTTTTGCCCCCCCCCCCCCCTGTGCCAACTGAGGGCTGGTGGGAGCAGGGGCAAAGCTTATGTGCCTTTCATAGCATGTGGCCCAATATATAGTTTGGTGGATGAGACAGCATTAGCATACCGAACTTCTCAGATTCAGATCTGCGTAAAGAGCAAAGCACCCTGAGCCTTGGTTTCTAATGCTTACACACTGAGTATTGGAACTTAATATTATTCTTTTCCTTCCTGGCACGGCTCCGTGCCTATACTAGCCACTATTAAAGGCAGAAATTCAACAGGTGCCAATTTACCATGGGATTTTCTGCACCCTCAACAAACCAGGTTTTTGTTTTTGTCATTTACTCATTTGTGGTAATCCTAGCAGCCAGTTTGGTGTGCGGGCTCTAATCTGGGAGAACTGGGTTTGATTCCCCACTCCTCCACTTGCACCTGCTGATGTGACCTTGGGTCAGTCACAAGCTCTGGCACAGCTGTCCTTGAAAAAGAGCAGTTTGTGTCGGAGTTCTCTCAGCCCCACCCACCCCACAGGGTGTCTGTTGTGGGGAGGGGGAGGGAGAGGAGTTTGTAAGCGGGGTGAGACTCCAAGTGAAGGGCTGGGTATAAATCCAATCTCTTCCTCTTCCTCTTCCTCTTCCTCTTCCTCTTCTCCCAAAATCGTGTCTAGATTTTTGTGTTTGATGCTATAAAATCCCATCAATGTAAATTTTGCTGAGCCAGGATGTTCCGATTCCCTTCATTTTTGGCACTGTGACTGGCATGATCATCCTGAAGTTGGTGGCCGTTTCTCAAAAGCTTCACTTTATTTTCTGATGCGACAAAAAGATGGATGGACAGACAGACGCCCAGGCCTTTTTATTACTACTACGGAAATGTCTTTGGACAGCGCTGGCTCTTTGCCTTGGAAACGGAGATGAGCACCGCATCCCTAGAGTCGGATTCGGCTGGCTTTCGAGCAAGGGCAACCTTTACCTTTAATTGCAGTCTTCAAATATTTGAAGGGCTGGCATGTAGAAGGTGGAGCAGATCTATTCTCCCTTGCTCGGGATTGCAAGACTAGATCTAATGGGTGGAAATTACAAGGGAGTCGTTACCGGCTAAATATCAGGAGAAACTTCCTAACTGTAGGAGTGGTTGAGCAGTGGAACAGTCTGCCTCGGGAGGTGGTGGATGCTCCTTCGCTGGACGTTTTCAAGTGGAGGCTGGATGACCATCTTTCGGGTATGTTGTAGGCTATCTTTTGGCTATGCTCCTGCAGAGTGCAGGGGGTTGGACTACATGACCTGCAAAGTCCCTTCCAACTCTAACATTCTATGATTCTATGAACTTTATTAGTTGCTGTAGATTTTCCGGGATGTGTGGCCATGGTCTTGGCATTGTAGAACCTCTGTAGAACTGCCTCTGACAAGGAGCATGGAGCGTGGAGATGGCGCAAGCAACGGCGGAGTCATCAGTGGCAATGGTGGCGACGGAGCATCTGGTGGCGGAGGAAATGGCGATGCGGCGGCTGCAGCATGAACGGAGCGATCCCTGGCGGCGAATGGACCATTATGCAACCAGCGGCGACGGAGGCAAAAACTGAGGGGCGCCCGATGACGCGTGGCGCCGGGAGAGGCGGAGCCTGATCGGACTGAGCCTTGAACCAGGAAGCAGGCATGGAGTCGGGCGCCTGCACAGTCCTGCCGGTCGGCAGTCGCTGGGAGGAGTGCCAGGAGAGATCGCCGGGAAGAAACAAGCCGCGCCGGAGAAACAACGAGGCCCTCCAACTAGGGTGCTGGTAGGCTTCCCCACCCCTATCATGTGTGTGGCCCAAGTTAGGGAAGAAGGGTTATTAGAACCACGACAAATGTAAACCGCCCAGAGACCCCTAGGGGTTAGGGCAGTATAGCAAATGGAAAGTTAAATAAATAAAATAAAATAAACCTGACGTTTTGCCAGTAACTGTGACTGGCATCCTCAGAGGTATAAACACAGAAAGATGGAATACTCTCTGTGTCCCTTGTTACGGGTTCACTAAAGATTAAAAAGAGACAAACAACCCAAATATGAAATTTGTTGACATTCTGTTGGAACATGTACAGTGATCTAAAATAAAGTCTTGGTTGGCTTCTGTCTGGGGTTTGGTTTTATTAATGTCTTTAAACAAAGAATTAATATGTCACAGTTTGATTTTCCTAGCTTTTATGGAAGATCATTTGAATGTAGGTGTACCTTCATGTGCAACAATCTCTATAGCTGTATCAGAAATAGCCATCAAATACGTAGATTGATGTATGGACCTTATTTATTTCATTTTCATTCGTTTTGATTTCATTTCATTTTTATGACATTTCTGCTGAGCCTTCCCATGCCAAACCTTTATTGTACTAAATGAGACTTACTTTCAAGAAACATTCATAGGATTATGCTGTCAGTCATAAGGCTGCAAACCTTTTGGAATAATCGCTGTTGTATTTTACTGCATTTTTCAGAAATATGATTTATGTAAATTTTACAGCAGTGTTGTGATTCATACAATCAGTCAGGCAGCAGGTAGTGCAGTTTCATCTAAATGATGCAGGAGTGAGCTAGGTCCCCAAGCTGGAATACGATACATATTTTGTTGTTTAATTGTACAGTCTGGGTCTTCCAGATAGTTTTTTGTAAATATATAATTCCTACTTAAATCCTGGTGTATCCCACTTTGTGTCTGCTCTCACAGCATCATAGTACTCTTCAAGGAGTTTGGTGTTTTACTTTTTAGCTTTGCTTAGCCTTATTGGTACGGCTTCTGGACATCTGAAGGCTTAGGGGGAAGTGTACAGAGAGAATGTTTTATTTGTATTAGGAATTAAATCGGGCTTACATTTTAAAAAGATAATAAACCATATTTTTAACATATTTTTTGGTTGGTCATTTTCACAGAAGACTAATAGTGCTGGTCATCATTTCTGTATTTTTCCACTAAGTGTGAATTGGAAGCATCAAGTTACAACTTAACTTCTGTAGTTTGCTTTATGGCATGCAGCTGCCTCTGTGGTGAAGGGCAACGGCTAATCTATCGGATACCACAGCTCGGCTATTATCAGGGAGCTAGCCGGAGCATGCATATTATATACCCATTTTGCAGTCACTCCATTGAATGGGTTCTATTCAAGGTAATGCATGCCAAGCTCTTCATAGCTTGGACCCTCGTATCTACAGGACCACCACTCCTTCTATGTTTTGCCATGACAACTTTGCTCTACTGAACAATATCTGCAGGGGCTACTCTACAAATGGGCAAGATGAACGACCACCCATACATGTATATTCACTGTTGTGTCCCCCACCTTGTGAAATAGCCTGCTTCAGGTGGTCAGGAAAGCTCCCACACTTCTGTGATTCCACAGACCATGTAAAACAGAATTGTTCAGATCTCCTGCTATTACAATTGATCTCCAGACAACCAAAATCTGTTCCCCTGGAGAAAATGCCTGCTTTGGAGGGTGGACTCTATGGCATTATACCCTGCTCAGGTCCTTCCCCTCGTAAAACCTTGCTGTCCTCAGGCTTTACCACTAAAATCTCCAGGTATTTCCCGACCCAGAGCTGGCAACCCTAGTTTGTGTGTGTGAATAAGACGACTTAAGCATCTAAGAGTTTATAGAATCCTAGAGGGCAAGCCTAGCCTGATTATTGAAGTGGGGCTTCAGAAAGCAATCCAAACACTACAAACCACGACCAATGAACAAATAAGCCAAAATGGGAAATAAAAGAGAGGCATACCCATATCTGGGCACAGATAATAGACATCCTTATAGCAACAGGTTCTGCAAGGGACTAAAGGCAAACAGGGGGTCTTTGATTAATGGGCTGAGTGCCAGGCCCTGGGCCAGGTGAGGCATCTTCCAAGAGACTCCCCAGGATGATTCTTCTACTTCCCTTAAATGTGACTGAATGAGGTGCAGTCTTGCTTCCTCGGTTGCCTCTCTGCCTTTTGTTTATTTGCCTGATACAAAACCGGAGAGGAAGACTACTCCTGGCACTAAAATGGGTGGTGGGAGGACAAGAACAAAATGTCAGCTGTTTGACAACACTATCACGGTAAATACTATCAAAAAAAATATTCTCTTAGCTGTGAATCATGTATTATAAGTCAAGCGATTCTAATATACACATCAAGCAATTCCTAAAGGCAGCTTAATACATTTTGGCATATAAATAACTCTGCTTGAGTGCTAGAAAATTCACATTCTCAGCTGTACCATTGAATTTCCTATAGAGCTGTCTGTATAATTGAGGGCATAACTTGGGCCTGCTAAGTTGATATTAGAGTAATGCTTAGACAAATAAGCTCAACATTTGGGTGCTTTGTAATCAAAACCTAAGCCCCACACTACAGGAAAATAGAGAGTCAAAAGGTTCTTGACGGCTGAAGACAGACATGGTTTGCTTTCCTGGTATGTAATCTAATATCCTTTTCCAAAGCTCAACAATAACTATATGTTTGTTTAACCGTTTCACCAAGGCCTCTGTTTCCTCAGTGACAGAGATGTCCTGGCTCTGGCAAGTTGAAGGAATTTTGAGGAAACAAGATGGCTGCCCTTTAAAGTCTTCATCAAAAGTCATATGGAGGATTAACCTTTTTCCAATAAGAAAGGGAACTTGTTTGCTGAAGCAAGCCTCTGAAGAAAGTTTGAGTTGAGAAACATCACTCTTTTCAGCCCCAGAGTGATATTCATTTTACATGAATTTTCCATTCCTACGCTTTTATTGGGGAATTTCTGTGTCACTATAAACAAAGAATAACAGGAAAGTTGAGTTAGGGTGTGTGGTGGTTCCCTGGGGCTAGACACTTCCCCAAAGGATTTTCCTTCGCAATTTCCCACATTCCCCACTGTGCTAGGGAATTTCAACGGGAACAAAAAAACCCCCGAAAGGCTCTGGACTTAGGTATATAAACTCACCCAAGCTGGGACTGATAACTGAGGGATAAGGTAAACTGACAGGGACAATATTGTTTAGTTTTTAAATGAATAGGAATAACAGTTGTTCAGAACCACCTCCCCCATGAGTTAAACATTAACAATCAACAAAGAGACAGTGGGATGTCAGATTTTAAACAGTACACATTCGAGGTTGGGAGACCTTCATAGGCACACTGATTATGTATAAATCCAGCTCTCTGCTGCCACTTAGTTACACACTAGACCCAGCAAATCCTAAAGGAATACTTGACAATATTTTACCTTCTGCTACTCAGACCAAAGATTTGCTACTGTGCTTCCTTCAACAACTTCTCACTCCCAACGTCTGACTCAAATTTCAGCTGTCAGAATCTTAATTATCTGTTTCCCAGCACTCAGCTGGCATTGGCTGTTTGAGAACACCAGTCTCATTGGCACTTGTGCTACTGATGAATTTTTCACTGCTCTGCCTGTCACAGGTGTTTTCATACATGCATGTGAGTATGAACCTGAGTGAGTGACTGCAATATCTTGACTATGACACCAAGTCATTGCAGGCTGCTAGCACATGGGGAATTTTCTACATGTGGGCAGTGGGATGCTCCCACTGGTTTGGGGAGCAATACAGACTAGACTAGCCTGAGTGCAACAGTTAAGCAGGGTCAGCCCTGGTTGGCACTCGGATGGGAGACCACCAAGGAAGTCCAGGGTTGCTATGCAGAGGAAGGCAATGGAAAACTACCTCTGATACCTCTTGCCTTGAAACTCCCCATGAGAGATTGCCAGGAGCAATTGTGGCTTGACAGTGCTTCGTTATGTACTATTAATCTGCCTTGAGTCTCAGCAATCAATGCAGGTTATAGATGAAGTAAATAAATAAAAAAATGTGTTTCTTCTAGCTGTATCAAAGCTGTATCCTGCCTCCTCACCAGGGACCTAGCTGTTTCCTGGTTTGCAGTGGCCAACTCTGGACAATTTCAATTACTTAGACATTTACACCCCAGTTTTTATCCCCAAGGTGGCCTATAATATCATTCTCCCCTCCTCCTTTGCGCACTGCTGTATGGGATGGATGGAGAAGCTGCACTCAGAAAATGTTGGCCTCTCTCAGAATGGCCAGTGGACTTTAAGACACCCCCCCCCAAGTAGTGACAGATGCCACCTTTCCTCTCTAGGAGTGAGGCTGTGTCTCAGTGGCAGAACATCTTCTTGGCATGCAGAAGGCCCAAGGATCAGGTAGCATCAGCATGTGAAGTGACAAATCTCAGCCTGAGACCATGGAGAGCAGCTGCCAGTCAGAATAGACAATCCTGATTTTGGTAGGCCAATGAACTTACTCAGTGCAAGGCAGTTTCATTTATTCATCTATTCGAAAACTTGGAAAACAAAATCCCGCTGCTGATTCATGTGAACTCTCCACATGCAAAGTCAACCAAACAGCCTCCTATGTCTACCTCTGCTCCGTGCCACACAAGACACTTGAAACAGGTTCTTCTGTATATCCCCCTGCTCCCATTTTTATTTATACATCTTACAAGATTTCCCAGAAACACCATCCTCCAAAGAGCGTATGCACACACAGAGTCCTACACTCAGTCAACATTGCCACAAGAGCCTGCTCCCCCACCTGTTTTCTCTCTTACAAAAATACACGCACAGGTGAATTGAATTACATGACCTTAATTAAACAGAGAAAGCAAATAAGGAGCAAGGCTAGCTGTGAGTGCCAATGCAAGGGTTTGGTACACTAAGTTATCTGGAAATTGTTCCTAATGCAATCAGTGCTCTTTGAATCTTGCTAGGGAGGGCCTTGATGTTATGTTATTCTGATAAGATTCTGCATCCGAATTCACTAGCTACATCCCAGCACTATGCTTTGTTTCCAGAGAACTGTGGTGAGAGAGAAAAAGAACAGACTACTTAAAATCAGGTGCAGCTATAAGCATTCTTTCTCACCCATGTCCTCTCTTCACCCTCCCTTTGATTATGAGTTGAAAGGGTGGATTTGGTTGGCCTTCTTTTCAACCTTTTACCCCGCGTCTCGTTGGAAGCTCAATAGGTGTATTGCAACAAGCTGTCACTAACTTCCGCAGCAAAAGCACCTCAGAATTTACCAATGTCCAGGATGGCATTAATGGCTACAAGGGAAAAGCTGACATTAGCAGCCATACTTGGGGTCTGGTCACACGGACGTTTAGTGCGGGATTCGCTGCTGATCCCTCCCGCATTAAAGGTTCCTGTCTACATAGGCAAACCCGCCTCCCGCACAGAAGCCGGCAGAGTCCCGCGGCTTCCGCTCTTTTATCCGCATTTTTTGACACCCATTGGGACAGGTGTTTTCCGATATTTAGCACTTTGTATCCGCGGTTTTGGTATCTGGACAGCAATCCGCCGTGACCGCGCTACCCTCCCCCCTGTTTTTTTTTTTGTGTTTCCGGTTTTAGTTATGCGCTTGTGCAAACAGGCGCTAGCTTTTATTTTGGTCTTTTTAAAACGAAACACGCTAATGGAGTAAGCCCCACTGAGCTGACTGCATTCCACTGCACTCCGTCGGCTGCCTCGCAAGCAAGCGGCTCTCGTCTTGCCCCCTCCTCCTCCTCCCCCCCGTTCATTTTGCCACTGATATCTGACACACAAGCTGCCAGGCAGCAGCAGCAGCAGGGGAGGCGAAGCCGGGGGAGGGGAGGCGAGGTGGCAAAGGCGGCTCTGGTTCCTGGTTACTCTCCCGCTTACTCATTGCTGGGAGGTGGGGGGGGCGCAGCGGACTGAGCGCCCCTCTCAAGTTACTTCCAGTGCCGACAGAGAAAACTGTCAGTACAACACACTGGACGCCGTTTAAGAACAACTGCTGCCCCCCCCCCTCCTCGGTCTAGCTCTCCCTTCCCGAGTTTCCTCCTTCCCTTCTGCATAGAAAGCCAGGAGTCTTCGACTGTTGACAGGAGGAATTAATTTTAATTAGTTTGTATGTACGCCCAAGCGCATGGAAAGACAAGCGCATGCGCAGGTTGTTTTTTTTTTAATACCCGCGCCGCTGCAAGGTGTGTGAACACTAAATCGCGCGAGTGAAGCGGAAGACAGAGGGACCGTCTGACCACCTCCAAGCGATATAGAATGTCCCGGATATAAGAACTGCGGGACAACTAGCGCGGTAAGAGGTCCGCGTGACCAGACCCAAAGATCTCATTCTTGAGTACCACCTGTTCTTCACACCTTCTGCATGTACAAAAGATGCTTTACCACTGAACCCGAAACACCATTAAATCCCTAAGGTAAGTTTTGGGAGATGCATGTGATTTTCCTCATAGCTTGTTCTCACTGATAACTTGCAGGCTGTGACTGTGTAATTTAAAATCTGCAAGAATGTTTTATGTGTTTCAACATATCAATTTTTTTGAATCACACAAAGTTGTAGGGTGGGATTTTCCAAAGGTCGGAAATCCCACCCTGTTCACTGTTAACTGGCTGTGCTGGTGCTGTTCCCAACATCTTTTCACACATTAAGCACTCGCTGTTGCATGACACCTCATTACTTTTTGAGCAAAAAGCAGATTATTTTAAAAGAAGCATTTTCTTAAAGTTTACCCTCCAGTGACCCCTTTCTGCAAGATGTTTACAAGAAATGATGCGTATCGTAGCCAGTGGTCATGGACCAGTATAAATATTTTCTCCCATACTAATACTGTCTGGCAGTTTCCCAAGAGTTTTGCATAGGAATGCAGTGGAGAGAGATCCTGAGCTCATAAATTTTAGCCACGGACTCAAACACTCACTTTTATTACCATGTCTGATTTTCCCCATTCTCACACAATTTAAATCTTAATCACACCAGTGGAGGTATTTTTCAAAGTGGCTTTTCTTGAGGACCTAATCTCAAGCTCAACAAAGTCATGATCATTACAGTTCCCAACTGCAGTTGACTAACTCCTGAGGCCACTTCTGTTTCTGCTGCAATCTGCGGGGAGGGGCTGTGGCTCAGTGATTGAGTATCTTCTTGGCACGCAGAAGGTCAGAGGTTCAATCTCTGGCATCTCCAGTTGAAAGGACCAGGTAGCAGGTGATGTGAAAGACCTCTGCCTGAGACCCTGGAGAGCTATACCCAGGGCCCCCGCAACTTTTTGAGCCTGGAGGCACCTTTGGAATTCTGACACAGGGTGGTGGGTGCAATCACAAAATGGCTGCTGCAGGAGGTGGAGCCAGGCACAGAATCTAAGGGAGCGAGGTTGTGCATAACTCTAACAGTAATTCTTCTGGCAGTACCTCTGCTTGACAGGATGCCTTTTAAAATGAAAATATTGTTTAAATATACTTTCTTGCATATACACAAAGTATGCATATTGTGCTAATTAGAAACCCTCATCTGGCATTAACTGTCTTCATTTTTCAGGCACCCAGCCTGCTTATCCCCTTTACAGGAATTGTACAAAAGCCCCACTGGGCCCCTCCCACTTCTATAAACATTTGGTGGGTGCCGGGAAAGGTGTCAACAGGCACCACAGAGCCCACGGGGAACCACATTGGGGGGCCCTGGTAGACAATACTGACTTTGAAGGACTAGTGGTCTGATTCAATATAAAAAGATCTGGACACACAGGACCCAATGAGTTAAACAAGTATAAAGCCAACAGTCATGATAGACAGACCCACAATCAAACAGTCCTAAGACTTATAAAGAATGCTGTTTATGTATTGCAATCTAAAGCTCTACAACATGATACACAACTCAATAGAAAATCCTTGAACCAAGGTACATAATCACATAATCAACGTCGTCTCCGGATTACATAACAACGTTTCAAAAAAATGGATCTTCTTCAGGAGATATTATAGTGGTGCCAAAGCTCTCAGTTTCATAAATGTTAGGCAACAAGTCTTAAGAATATTAAATTCAGATAGGACGCTGATCTCAACATTCAAGCTCAAAATATGCTGCTATGTTTCTACTGGATCCCGGGCGCCTGGAGACGACGTTGATTATGTGATTATGTACCTTGGTTCAAGGATTTTCTATTGAGTTGTGTATCATGTTGTAGTGCTTTAGATTGCAATACATAAAGAGCATTCTTTATAAGTCTTAGGACTGTTTGATTGTGGGTCATACTATCACGACTGTTGGCTTTATACTTGTTTAACTGATTCAATATAAGGCAGCTTCATGTGTGTTCAAACGTGTGTGTGAGTTAGGACCTGACTAGTGTCAACATTATCAACTGATATGTCCTGGATTATTAAACTGCAGACTGTACATAATATAATGCTGGCTTTTGAATAGGGTTGAGTTTATTTAAATTATAACTAATATAGAAAATATGGGTGGCAACAAACTTCCTATCAATGTTTCACAGCTATTCTATCCAAATGTTTTCCATGCAGATTCTTACTCCTTTGTATATGCATCCACCAGTGCATTAATTGGAAATTGATCTTTTTTGCAGTTTAATTCTCTGCATAAAATGTAAATGTTTTTATATCCCCCAGCATATGCATCACTTTGAGTATGGTTAATACTAAGTTGTCATCATTACAGACCTAGGGAAAGGAAAATGAAAACCAAAATATGGCTGCTGAAAAATAGAAATGTACAAGATGGGAATGCACAAGGAACTGTGGGGGGCATCTCATCCCTCCCCATTATTTCCTCTTTTCCTTCCCTAAAAGCCCCAATGGCCTCTCTCCTTTTCCTGCTTCCTTCTCTCCTTCCCACACACCAGCCAACCTACATTTATTTTCCCCTGTGTCAGTTTTCCTTCCTTCCCTTCCCCAGCACCCTCTCTCTGGGACAACTCTGGCTCAATTGTGTGGTGCCAGCTGCCAGGCCAGGCACGGTGTGGAATCCACAAGGACTTGTGGGGGCATCTACTTTCCCCTGTTTCCCATTTCCCTCCTTCTGGCAATCCCTTTCCCTGATTCCTTCTGTCCTTTCCACCACCAACCAAACTACCTTTTAACTGCTCCCCATCTTCAGCTTTATTTATTTACTTCATTTATACCCCACCCTTTTCCATAATGGGGACCCAAAGCAGTTTACTTCATTCTCCTTTCCTCCATTTTATCCTCACAACAGCCTTGTGGGGCTGGTCCAAGGTCACCCAGTGAGCTTCTATGGCAGAGGATCTCCCAGATCCTAGTTGAAACGCTCACCACTATAGCACCACTGGCTTGTATGGGGTAGCTGCTGTTGAACAGTAGCTAGAAGGTGGGCCTAGTGAGTCATGGAAGTCATGTGGTAGAAGGTTGCTTGTTGGTTGCTCCTGGGCCTGGCTCCAATGAGTCCTTCCTCAAAGGTCAAACAGTCCTGGAAAGGGTCCTGCCCCTGCCTTTTACTGACAGATACCAAGGCTTGAAGGCTGGCAATACTGTTGTGTTTTCCTAGTTATTGTCAGTAGGGGCATTCATTTGTTAAAGCTGCAGGTGCTGCCTCAATTGTGGGGATGGGGTTAACTACTCAAGGTTTTTTTTGTTTTTTAGATTTCATTCCCCCCCCCCTCGAAAACCTGGGGCTTTTCAGGTTTGAAGGATGATATCTTGCTTGTTCATAGCTCCAACGTTTGGATTTAAGTTTCCAGAGATCAGGTCATGTTGAGAATTAGATATATTGAAAGTGCTCAGATATGAACTGATTAGGTAAAGGTAAAGGTTCCCTTGCTCGAAAGCCAGTCGAATCCGACTCTAGGGTTGCGGTGCTCATCTCTGTTTCAAAGCCGAAGAGCCAGCGCTGTCCGAAGATGTTTCCGTGGTCATGTGGCCAGCATGACTAAACACCAAGGCTGTTACCTTCCCACCGAAGTGGTACCTATTTATCTACTTGCAATTCTTGCTTTCGAACTGCTAGGTTGGCAGGAGCTGGAACTAGAGATGGGAGCTCAATCCATCATGCGGCACACTCGGGTCTCAAACTGCTGAACTACTGACCTTCCACAGCCTGCAGTTCAGCATTTTAACCACTTGAGCCACCGCAGTACACAGTTTTATTAGAATGCAAGCTAGTATAATGGTCTGTTCCTTAGCAGCTTTCAAAAATTTTGTTAAGGATTTTTCAGTGGGTTTAGACTGGAGCAACTCTGCATAGGATTACACTGTTAACATCTGTGTTGCATACTGCTTAGTACCATCCTTAGCAGAGTTACATCCTTCTAATGCCAGTGACTTCTATTAATTTAGAAGGGTGTTACCTGCTTATGGGTGCACTGTTCATGTACTTGCACCTACCAGAACCACAGATGGTAATTTTAAATGAGCACAAGGGTGTTTCAGGTTAGGAAGACTTTTGACCTTTCAGCAATTGACTGGGTTGCCAGGATCAAACTTCACTGAGCCAAGTCTAGTTTTGATAAATATTCAGTAGTAAATGGCAATGGAAAATAGCTTTTCCTCTTGTTTTACTTGGTTGAAGAGCCTGGAAAGCTGATCTTGCACTTCATTCCAGGTAGTATCATTCCTATTTTACCTTTTGCTTTCCAGCTTCTTAAAGAGAGTCATTTGATTCAAATTATAAACATTCCATGCAGAGTTTGAATCTCAGCTATAGAGTGATGTTTCCAGACTGTGGCTGAAATGCTGTCCACAGCTATGCAGTTTCTAATTCCTACTGTTTTCAAGAGTCTAATGTGCCTGATCGTATGCACGGTCACCACCCCTAGATCCATTTATATGTATGAGATACCTTCATAAGCTCCTCCTCTGCCCAGTGTTTGATCCTGCTTGACTGTGCATCCCAATACAAAGCCCGACACATGTACCAACCTCTCCTGGGAATACAAGGCTGTATTTGTTTGTTTAAAGCATTTTAGAGCACTTTCTTACAAAGCATAGCTGAAATGGGTGTACAAAAGAGAAACGAAAAATACAAAACATTTGTAACTTTGTTGCTTACAATTAAATAGCACACACAAAAGCAGAAACAGCACATAATGCTTACTGAAAGCATATAACTAAAAGAAAAAAGAAACTAAAAAAAGAATGAAAGCCCAAAGAGCTTTCACACATGTTAAATAATCCAGTTTCAGCCTACTTCAGCACCCATTTGCAAGTGGATTTTGCCATTTCACACAGTAAAATCCAGTTGCAAAGTACATTGAAAGTGGATTGAAAGCCTGTTATTTAGTGTGTGTGAAAGCACTTAAGACTGTCTTCTGTTTGGACTGAAAAGATACTAAAGAATGTGCCAGGTGAGCTCCACTAAGGCAGGAGGTCTATATTTGGGGTACTATCGCAGATTCCCCCCCCCAGTGGTCACTGATCTACGTTTCGTAAGATGAGGGGATATGGAAGAGAAGATGGCCTTAATTCCTGGCTAGACTTGTGTGGAAGGCGTTGGTTTCTCAGGTACTCAGGTCCCAGATCATATTCAAGTAACCAAAACAGCCATTTTATCCAGGGGAAAAGACTGCTGTAGTCTCTGGAGATCAGTTGTCATTCCAGGAGATCTACCAGTGGCACCTGGAAGTTGGCAAGCCTGCTTCAGATGTGCCTTTTCATGCCTCTTCACCCACTACTTGGAAAACATGTCCTTAAAAATATAGCCTCTCTTCTCCAGCTGCAGCCTGACACCTCCTCTCTCCAGCCGCAGCCTGCTCTGCCCCTGATCTCATACCCCAGGGAGATTCTGGACCACTGGGAACAGTATGGCGGCCAAGCAAGAGAGAGGAATCAATAAAAGTCATCTCCATTTCATCGGCGGCTGCAAGTGTCTGCTGCAAACGGAAGAAGAGGAGGAGGAGGAGGAGGAGGAGGAGGAGGAGGGATTTATACCCCGCCCTTCACTACCCAAAGTAGTCTCAGAGCGGCTTACAAACTCCT